>NW_027555847.1:296664074-296831574 GCF_003287225.1 Phascolarctos cinereus | reverse complement strand
AACCACATTGATTGCATTTCAGCATATGAAGTCAAATTCACAGTGTTTATGTTCTACACAGAAATAAGCTAAGTTATACAATTCATGTTGTTTTACTTCTGTTTTGAGGTGGTTTGAAGTGTTAAAACTAATAATAGTAGCTAATTATTGTGGACAAATATAAATTTGGCAGTAGATTGTATTTGATGTAGCAAAGGGTTCTCTACCATTCCATCCTTTATTATTTATATTTTTATTGAGAAAACATGTGCTAATGCAAACAAATTTCATACATGAATAAAACATAAGGGCAGAGTAGTAATTAATATAAAAGGATTCAACAGAATATAAAGGTAGCTAATATATCTAGCTCTTAATATATCAATGCCAGTTATATTTCATTGGAAGACACTAAAGATTGAAAATCAAGCATGCTAATTAATTAGTTTCATTCTCAGTTAACTTGAAGGTTGCATATAAAAAGGAAATCAGGTTGGTTATGTGAGCAAGGAGAATGAATAGTTCAGTTAAAAATGATCAAGAGGAAAATATACAGTAGGAAAAAAAAAGAAATGTGTCAAACTGCTAAGCATCATGAAAGGTCTACTTTAGTTATTCAAAGTCAAGCAATTTCCCCTACTCTGTCACCTAATCCTGTGAAATTTTGAGGGCAGGATCCATGAAATATGAAAGAGGCCAAAGGATTTAAATAACTGTGTATCTACTTTCAAAGAAGAGAAAGTAATCATTAGGAAAGAGAGGAAGGAAAGCAGGAAAGAAGGGAGAAAAGAAGAAAGGAAGGAAAAAAAGGAAGGAAAGAAGAAAAGAAGGAAGAAAAGAAGGAAAGAAGGAAGGAAGGAGGCAAGGAAGGAAGGAAGGAAGGAAGGAAGGAAGGAAGATTCTGCTACCTATAGATGCAGATAAAGTTGATGCAGCATACTCCGTGCATTTGTTTGTTCAATATGACCCACTCTGCTTCTGATTTTTGTATGGCAGGCTAATCTTCTGCTGCAGTAATTTCCCAGTATGTTAGGGCTTCTCTGAACCCTCAGAAATTGGGTTTCATATGCTCTTCTAGTATTTACATGCCTAATCTGATAAAGTTGAGTTTTAGCAAACACTTTAAAGAGTACAGAGTTTCAAGTCAGAGCACCTGAGTTCAAATCAAACTTCAGCTACTTCCTCCCTATATAACTTGTCAGGCTGCTTTAGGCCTCACCTATCTCATTTATAAATTGAAAGAATTGCACTCTGCAAGGCTTCAGGAATAAGTTTATGCTAGACCCATATATAGGCATCAAAGTGGTGCAGTGGATAGAATGCTGGTCCTGGAGTTAAGAAGACTGAATTCAAATTTTGCCTCAAACACTTATGAGCAGTGTAAACCTAAGCAAGTCATTTAGCCCTGTTTCCTTCAGTTTCTTTATCTGTAAAATGGGATGGAGAAGGAAGTGACTACTATAGTATCTTGGCCAAGAAAACCCAGATGGAGTCACAAAGAGTCAGAAATTATTGAAATGACCAAACAAGTCCCATATACTCCTGTCCTAACAAGGCCACAAGTAGAATATTGATTTATTTTGGGATGACATAGTTTCAGAAAGATATTGATAGCTGACAAGCTATCCAGAATGGTGAAAGATTGAATGCAGGTCAAATCAGGATCTGTTGAAGGAATTGGGTATATTAAGCTACAGAAGCTCTTATAGAACAATGTCTGGATATCTGGGCACCACTAAGCTAAGTGTATAAAAGGGTGGTGTCATCGGCCCACCCTATCCTTACTGCCCTTGTGGCTTTCCCTGGGTTCATTGCTCTTCTTGTTTCCTCAACAGGGAGAATATGCACCTAGTTCTTTAATTTTATCCTCTTCCTTTCACATTCCTCAGGGAAAATTCTATTTTATTTCCTCTTATCACCTTTATTTCACTAAAGTGAAATGAGAGATGATAGCAAGGTGGAGGAGGGTGGTTTGAGGAGGAAGTAAAAGGCACCTGGAGTACAAACAACAATCAAGAATGGAATTAGGAACAGGAAATTTTATTCACAGACAAAAAAGGTGATGCAGCTAGGTTACTCAGGAGATAGAGCTCCGGGCCTAGAGTCAGGGAGACCTGAGTTCAAGTCCATCCTGAGAAACTTGCTTAGCTTTGTGACACTGGGAGATTCTCTTCGCCTCCGTCTGCCTTAATTTCCTCATCTGTAGAAATGGGGATACTAATAACACCTAATTCCCAAGATTATTTTGAAGATAAATTAGATAATGTTTGCAAAATGTTTTGCAAACCTGAAAGTACTACATAAATTCTAGCTATTATTATTATTACTATTATTATCAATTATTACTAATGTTAAACAATGAAGAATAATAGAATAATTACGATCAGATGAGAAGCTAGTAAATAGGCCTTACTAGGAGAGTTGCCACAGAATACCTCAATATCATTTTAATATTTGTTTATATTATATAGTCATATTAATTGTATGTTATATCAACTATACATTATAATATTAAAATCATTTATTATTCATATTATAGGTTATTTATCTATTTTATTTATATAATTAATTTTAATTATTTTAAATTTCATCACCTGATCAATTTCAAATGAGCCCTTTCTTCTCTGTGTCCTCTGTCTTTATGAGAGACTCATTCCCTCACTGCTATTCTGCCTCTGCATTGACACAACTGCTCTAGTATCTGACATCCTGATGCTTAGGCGCTCCAGAAGGGGAAGAAGGCAGGTACCTTTCAAAATATCACAATGTCATTTACCAAAAGAAGGAAGACACAAATAGGAGGAAGTCCTCCCAGCTTTGCCTAGGAGGTCATGAGTTCACAGATTGAGACTTGGAGGATATAGCTCATAGGGTCATGTTTATACCTGGAGACCAGTGGGGAATGTTTATACTTGGAGACCTGAGAGGGGAAGACTGCTCCTTTAGTATACGCATGGAGTTCCAATAGCGTAGCCAATTAAAAGAGCCAAGAAGGCTAACAGGAAGTAGTCAGAGTATACCTGTGCTTATTCTGAAGTGTGTTATGTGGGGAGTGGCAAGGCAGGTTGACATGTAGGTCAAGCTGTAGGTCATCCCCAGGCTTCCTTGTAGCTGTCTGTAATACCAACTGAGTCTGCTGAGTTCGGGGCAAAGGGAACCGAGTCAAAGGGGCAGTACTCTGTCTTCAAATATTTTTAGAATTACCGTGAGGGATCAAATTTGTTTTTAGTCCTAGAGGGCAGAATCAGGAAGTTATGAGGTGGAAGTTTCAAAGTGGAAAATCTACATGAATTGTCAGGAAGAACAAAACAATAAAACAAACAAAGAATTCTAAGAACAATTAGAACTATTTGTATACACACTGGGCTGCCTTAGGAAGCAGTTTATTTTTCCTCTTCCCTCACCCTACTACGTAGAAGGACTTTAAGGTTTACAGGTTTCAGCAATGGCTTCCAACAGCATGTTGTCTTCAAAACTGTTGGCTACTAGGAGTATTTGGTATGGGCTACTATCAGGCTAACGTTCTTTTCAAGGCAACATTCAGCAGTGCAGGGCTTCAGGAAAAGGTAATTTGATTTGTTGTTCTTATTCTGCTGTTTTTCAGTCATGTCCAACTCTTTAAGACCTCATTTGGGGTTTTCTTGGCAAAGATACTGGATTGGTTTGCTATTTCCTTCTCCAACTCATTTTACAGATGAGGAACTGAAGCAGAGTTAAATGACTTGCCCAAGGTCACACACCTGGATTTCAACTCAGATCTTTCTGACTGCAGGCCCAGTGCTCTAGATCTGCTGTGCCACTTAGCTGCCTCTGGTTCATCTGATGATGCTGAGCTAACTACAAACTTTTTCTGTGATTATCTTATAATCTTGGGTATATGACTACATTGAAAGAAGAGTCTTTTTCTTCTGTTGGTTAGAAAAAGATTTTTATTTTATTTTATTTTGATATTTGAATCTTGGCAGGTTGGGTTTCCTAGGAAAGTTGGGTGAAATAGAACTTGTGCCTTTCCATTTGGGGAAAAAAAGCTAATATGTCAAGGGACTTAAATGAGGATGTCTCCAAGGGCTGCCACTCTGAGGTGAATTACTAGATCCAGCAACTTTCTTCTTTTTTTTTTTCTAAAATATCTGAGTTTTCCACTAATGATAAAAACTCAGTTATGCTAAACTTCTGCCAATTGTTACTGAAACATTTTGGGAGCAACTAAATTCAGTAGGTAATGATTATTCAGAGGAGATAAATTCCGGGAAGGCTCTGGCAGTTGTTTCCCTTACTACATAAATTGGAATTCAAGAAATACTGTAAATCACATGACCTATGAAACTCTGTGTTAAACTCTGGACCAATACTTAAATCAAATAAACTCAAATCATATTTCTAATAAATGTGTCATACCTCATCTAAAATGGAGATGACTTGACCATTAAACATTTCTATTTTTATTTCATACCATTTGAGTACATGGGGTTTTGCATCAAGGTTCCCTGTTCTTTGTGAAATTGACTAGGGCTGTTAATATGCTCTTCATCCTACCAAAGCATGCTGCTACATATCTTTCTGTTTCTTGTGATGAGTCGGGGCAGGAATCAGAGATAAGCTCAAGGTTATTTGTTATCTGAGCTAAGGAATGTGAAGACAGAGATTCTTTGTGCAACAGCTACATACAGTTGTCATTTAAACCTGCTATCCCATGTTTTATTCCAGGAAATTATTAATCTGAGATCCAGCCATGATGGTAATAGATTTGTTGAACCATTGTCTGCTGTAGTTCCGCTGGACTGTCGTTTCAAACAACCTGAAAACAAACACAATATAAACTGTTCAAATAAATACTGACTATCAGAAAGAATAACAATTACTTGGATGCTTTTTACAGAAAACAAATGTCACATTGGTGACATGTTCCTGCCCATTTGACCTCTCAACTTTGATCTAACTTACATTTTAAAAATTATTATTTTAGCTAGTCTTTTCAGACCAAGAAAATAGGCACCAGGATGAATAAATGCTGGTGAAGTACTGAAGGATCCATGGCTATAAGGCTATATCTCTCATTTAAGCTTTACCTTTTAGGAGAAAAATGTATACACACATATACATATATGTATATACACGATAGATAGAAAGATAGATATGTGTGTGGATGTATGTTTGTGTGTGTGTGAATGCATATATGTGGGGGGAGAGAGAGAGAGAGAGAGAGAGAGAGAGAGACAGAGACAGAGACAGAGAGAGAGACAGAGAGAGAGAGAGAGAGATTAGGTCTATGAATATCATCAGACCACACAGAAAAACAATAATTAAAGCCAAGAAATCTAATATCCATTAGGCATCTATTACATGGAAAGGCATAGAGAAGATTGTAGAAATGTATAAAGCATAATCCTTGCCTTCAGGAAACACAGTTTGGCTGAGAAGATAGGGCATATGAACAGAAAAGAAAAATTGCTTGTAATATTAAGTGAAAAACAAGTAGTCCTTTCTTGTCACTCATATTGTGTCTACGAAAAAGAGTTATTAGTAAGGAAGGCAGTAAAAAGCACACTGGTTCTTAAATCTTAAGAACTGGATTCAAATGCTACCTGTAACACTGATTGTGTGATCTAACCAAGTTACCTTATCTTAGTTTCTTACTTCTCATATGCTTAAAATGAGGAGGTTTGACTTGATGGTCTCTGAGGATTGAGATAGATCCATGATATTTACAGCAAAATTTTATACTCTTCTAACTTTTATAAGACCTACTGAAAGAATATATTGAAAATCCCCATATAACCTGTATATCATGTAGTTAAACTTATTATACACGTAAGAAAGTATTCATTGCACTGAGTGCCATATTTAATTGTCCACTTGATGTAGAATAAAGGGATTTTTTTGTTTAATTAATTATGCTCATATTTAAATCTTTTGCAGATATAAAATTTATTTAAAATAACAGAATTTCAAAAGAAACCACTGCTTGAACAGTTAGGCATGGAACAGCTTTGAGAAACAGTTAGTTGAATTGTAAATGCTTTCCATAAAATAGAAGGAAAAACTAGGATGTACCTTGATCATTTGTCCCATAGTAAAAGTGGAATTACGTTTGTAAATGTGTTCAAGGAACACATTTGACATTTAAGATAGACATCCTTGTGGACTTCATATCATATATGTCACTGGTGCTCTTTGAGAACAAAGGATGAACAATAATAACAGAATCTATTATTTCTACTCTTAATGTTTAGAGATTTGGCAGGACAGGAGCAGAAAAAAAAAAGTAAATGCAAATATGTAAACTAACAACAGAAACAATAACATATGAATTTTTACTTGTAGCAGATTTTCCACTTAATGGAGGATAGACTGTTATTGACTTCATCCAATTCAGGAAAAATTAAAGAGGACTAATTATAAAGAGTGTTAATAAGCTGGTAAAAATTAAAATTTAGTGGTTTACTATCACAGCTAGGTGGTACAAAAGATAGAGTATGGAGTCTGGAGACAGGAAGACCTGAGTTCAAATCTGGCCTCAGCTACTTATTATCTGTGTGACCCTGGGCAAGTCACTTAACTCCATTTGTCTCAGTTTCCTTATCTGTAAAATAAACTAGAGAAGTAAATGGCAAACTACTCCAATATCTTTACCAAGTAAACCCCAAAAGGGATCACAAAGAGTTGAACAAGACTGAAAAAATGACTGGAAAGAACATGCATATGGTTGTGTACCTGTGGTCTTTCTGATTAGGCTGCGATCTTCTTGAGGGTAGACATTATTTTTGTCTGTGTTTCCAAATTGCTTAGCACAGTACCTGGCACATAGTAGGTGCTCAACAAATGCTTTTCTTTAACTGACTGGTTGGGGAAAGTGCCTGCTTGTCTTTTTCAAAACTACCCTTACCAACTGCTAACCAACTACCACCATAAGATATGTAAAAACCTTTCCAGCTCTAAATCCTGTGATCTATACCAATTAGTTTAACTTATGGCCATTTAGAGTTTTGATCTTTAAAATGTCCCTTTCCTCTACTGAGAGTTAAAATTCATCCATTCAGCTACTGAGTTGAAACTAGTCAATATCTAATTGCTCTTATTTAAGGTAAAAATTCAGCTCACACGTCCAACTAAAGGTTATGTTGTGTTCATCCTAGAAAACTTACCACTGGGATTAAAGAAGCAGAAGACTAAGAATTATTCATTCTAGAGATAATGAGCTTGTTTATTCCTCCCTTAAATTAAGCCAAAATGGAAAATTGAGTTATTCCTTTCACTAAATTTAAAGCAAAACTTTGCATGCAAATTGGATCAAAGTAGTAAGAAATGATTCACTAAAGAAGTGAGTGTGCATATGCACGAACACACAAATATGTACATAGACATGTATACATGTGTATCTTTATCTTGTATATGTATATGTGTCCATATATAAGCATATGAGTATATGTGTGTATATTCATGTGCATATGCAACATGTGTAACATATTTTTTTTATCTAGAAAACCATTGGTTTAAAAATATAATATAGAATATTATATATTGATACAGATATTTAATAACATGTATTTTCAATTTCAAAATAATAATTGTCCATCTCATTTCATATAATTCTAATTGTCATGAATAGCAGTGGAAATTAATGATTTTTTTTCAAATATCATATAGTTCTTACATCTACAATTTTCCATTGTAATTTCCTAGTATTTGTACAATATGATTTTCATATTTTGCATTTGTAAAACTTTGTTTTTTTCTATACAAATAGTCATTTGGTGAGAATCAGTATGGCATAGTGGCTGACTGACCATCATTAGAGTCAGGAAGAACTGGGATCAAGCACTGCTCTTGATACATATTAATTAGGTGACTCTTCTCAAATCATTTAACCTTTCAATGCCTCTTAGACTGTATGTTGCAGAGGAGTTACAGATATGTGTTAGCAGAGGAAATTTCCACACTAGGAGTTCCCCTGCAGTGCTGAAATCACAGATCCAGACCCACCCAGGACATTTGACATTTAATAATTCTCTCTGTATCTCTGTTTTGCACTGAATTTCTCTCTCTCTCTCTCTGTCTCTCTCTCTCTCTCTCTCTCTCTCTGTCTCTGTCTCTCTCTCTCTGTCTTGGTCTCTTTCACATAAAAATTACAAATGCATAAACACCAATATAAATAGCAATATATATAATAAAACATATATAATATACACATCTCATACTTGCCTCACTATATGTCTATGTGTATATATGCACATATACATACATTTATATGTGTATATCTTCATAAACACATATAAACAAAAACTCATGAAATCTACATGTGTTTATATTTTCATTAAAAAATGTGGAAGTAGGTAAAGCAATTTCAAAATTTGTTCTCTATCCAAGAGAATATATATTGCTTTTGTCATTCTAAATCTGTACATAGCTGGTATGTGAATCAATCATTTTCAAGTCAATTACAAAATCTCTCACATAGGTTAACTTTTTATTTTCTCTTCTGTATATCTGTACTTCAAAAGGAAATTCTGCGTAGACAACCTACAGTTATAAAGATACATAAATTTCCTATTAAAATATTGATTTAATACAATAGGAAGACCTCTTATAAAATAGCCATTTAAGTAAATGTATTTATTGTGATTGTCTCATTGTGATTTATAGTAAAGGATTTTAGAAAATGCAGTATTGAAACTCTTCGGACTGCTGCAAATTTACCCAGTCAGTTTGCTATATTAGAGGGATATTAGCAGATGTAGTCTTTTTCCTGGTTTTCAGAAAATCTCTTTTTCTGAGCATCATGTTTTCAAATTGTATATTAATAATGTGTGTTTACGTCAGATTTGTTTAGCAGGCGAGAGTGATAATTTTAGACAATTTTTAAAGATTATGTTATTTTGCATAGTGACATAAGAGACATAAAATATCCAGTGAAATGGAAATTTCTTTTCCAAAAAATAAACCAAAATAAAAAAAAATTAAAAAAAACCTGAGCTTTGTCTGCTTTCCTGATGAAATAAGCATACAGGATATGGATTCTGTTTATTTCTGACATGGCCTCTCCTACTTCTTGGTTTAGGACCCCATGGAATGGACTTAAACATTTCAATCAAGAAATCTGATTTCAGACAGGTAGGTTTTTCTTGTCAGGTTATCCCTGAAATCAGAGACTATGTAGTAACTTGGTTTAATTTTTTCTTTCCCTACCCAATTCACAAAGACATTATGAAGATAACAGAGAACCAAAACACTGCTTTGATGTCTTCAGAAAAAAAAAGTGATAAATAATACTTTTTTCTCCTGAAATACTTCAGACTTTTCCCCCCAAAGTACTTAGCATCAAAACGTTTGAAATCTATGTTGAAAATGCTTATTTACTGGTAGGGTGTGCATTTAACATCCATTGCTGCTCAGTCAATGTCTTTCCACGTACATTGAATTTATTCTCTCTCTTTTTTTATTTCTTTCTTCCTCCCATCCTTCTTTCCTTTCTCTTTTTTTCTATATTTTTTCTTTCCTTTTGTTTAATGGGTTAAGGGTTCTAGATCTATGATTTTCCTCTAAAATGACAATATATGACTTCCATTAACAATGATAAGCATTCCTTTTCTTAGACGCCAGGAGATGGTGATGAGAAGGGCAGCCAGTGAAAATGCAGAGTTGGAAGATGAAGTGTCTTGTGTAAGCAACTGCAAGGAGAGAGGGAAATGTGAATGGATATCTGAATAGCAATATTCTAATTTTCTTCTTTCTTTCATTTTCTTTAATCAATGTATTTGTAAGGTTTGCAGCATAGAAAATCATCCTGAATCATTTTGGAGTAAACATTTTATTAGTAAATTAGCATCCATTGAAGATTAAGAGCATCTTTTTATTTCTCCCATGGGAATAGGGATTGGGGTACCCAGGGGTAGAAGTTTTTTCTCCCAGAATGCAGTTAGAGAAAGAAATAGTCCCACCACTATCTTTTTTTCCTTCTTTTCAAGAAAATCACTCTTTAGTTCCTCATTTCTTTTCCCCATGGTCAGGTTGGCTGCATCTCCGAACACTTGTAAGTACTGTATGTTCTGACATATCCTGAAGTCATGCATTAGCACCTTTTCATTCAGCAAAAGGGTGAGAACAGATATCTTTTGGCAGCTGACAGCAGGGAGCAGGCAGAGGGAAGGAGAAAGAAGCTGGAGGAGTAGGACACTGTGGTGGCCTAGTGGCTAACGTGGCTAATGCACCAGCTGTGATTAACCTCTTCCTCCCCCCACCCCGTCTACCCAACAGATGTCTCTCTGTCATTGTTATGTCCTCAAGCTATCCCAGGCAATGCTTTGTGCATCACGACTGAGTCACTAATGTGGCAATTGAACCTCTTCACAGCTGAAAATTGTTGATGTGTGTGCAGAGAGCACACTGAACGTAACTGTACGTGTGTGGGGACTAGAGTGTGTGTGTGGGGAGGCTTTGAGAAAAAAAAAGAGGTAAAGAGGCAAAAGAAAGCATTAGAGAGGAGATAGAGGGATAGAGAAATGTCAAGGTTACCTTGTTTTGCCTGAGAGGCAAAAGGGAGGGCAAATTAACTGCTGACTCTATTTGGTCTTTTGGATCTCTTAGAAGGAGGCAGCCCTGTCCTATCGAGGCAGACATACATATCACTTTGAAAGATTAAAAAATGAAGAATGCAGTGATCTGTATTGTATATACGCTTTATTCTGTGGAAAGAATGTTAATAAATATACTGTGAGACTACAAAGTTTGCCAATATAAATAATATGGCATTTCAAAGTCTGTCAGTAAATGTAATTGAATTTTTCAATGTAAAAATATAGTTCAGTTATAAATTGGAGTCATGCTTGACATTAGTTGGGCATTAGGTGATATTAATTAGATACTGCTCACTTTTTCTCTCTGATTTCTTTATATTAAATGAATTATCAGGAAAGAGGAATTTGTAAGCATGCAATTTAGAGATTTTTAGTCTCAAAAACAAGGTGCCTGGTAATTTTTAGTGGAGGAATAAATGTCTTTTCAGAAACCTTGTCACTGTGCTGTCTCAAACATGCCCTTCCCAATATGAACACAATACGGAAAAGCTAATCCATTTTAATACTTTGTAATGATAATAAGCCACAGTGAACAAGTAGCCTAGGGAAAAGATGGTAGTAGTCACCTTTAAACAGAAAGAGAATAGCAAGTAATTGTACATTTTTACAGTAGGCTGATGACAACATTTCCTGTGACTTTGAACTTACTTTGGCTGTCACCATTCTGGCAAACATTCTGCATATCAATCAGACAGTTGTACTTCTCGCATGACATTTGCAGCATAATGTAGAAATTTGCTTATGTGATCTTTGCATGTAGGCATACCATTTATAAGTAAATAAATGTGCCCTTCATGCTATGGGGCCTCTATTTAACTAGTGCAAGAAACTGCTAGGACTTCCTTCTCTGGGTCCAGTAATGGCTGATTTCATTTCCTTATCTTAAAAGATAATCTCTCTATAGAATTTAGCATTATTCACCTTGGGTTGATTTTGGTTTATGTTTTGCTATTTGTTGAAGCAGCTCATTGCTCAAACTGATTAACAAACATGAGATTTCAGAGTATTGGAATCCTTTCTTTTGTCCTTGCTGGGTAAATTTCTTTTTTCATCACTGACCACAACATTAAAGAAATCATGAAAGGAATGTCTCAACTAGATACTGACTTTGAGTTGCATTATTTTAGCATGCCTTGGAACTGTTTCATGCTTCCTTGTTGTCCTGAATATATAGTCATAATAGATATTCATGACAGTTTTCATCAGAGAACTTGACTTTCTAATAACTTAGTTTAATTATTAGAATCACAGTTTAGAGCTGGAGCAAACCTTAGATGTCATCTTTTCCATATGTAACACACAAGGAAACTGAGACATAAACATATTAAATACTTACCTAAAACTGCACATGGTAGTGGTCCATTGCTGAGCCTTAAAAGAGGTTTGGCCTTACAAACAAACAAAGAAAACCTAGATGAGTCAGCCAATGTTGAAAGTAATAGGCTCTTTTATGTGCATATTTAAAAGAAGGATGCCAAAACTGTGATCATGGATGGGAAAAAGGCACAAGGGAACGATTTTTGGGTAGTACTCACCAACTCACAAAAAGAAGGAGTAACTGACACCTTTAAAGGGAGACAAAGAAGGGCAGGGAAGGATTTCAAACAAGGGTGTCACTAATGACCTTCACACATGATGGTCTTTGGGATGAGCAAAGGAGAAGGGAGTTCCTGATTATGTCATAAGAAGTTGCCCCCTGAACATGGTATCACTTTCTATTGAGCTCTGACCACTTTTGCTCATGTCATTCCATGGATTAGGGCATCACAGATACTGAAGAGCTCCATTTGTTTTCTAAGAAGGCATGAGGTCCAATTCAGGTATTTCTGTCCTGTTTTCTGTCTCTGAGGTCACAGGAATAGAGGGACCAAAACATTAATGAATAAATGACCATTGATTAAGCATATACTATTTGTCAGGCACATGCTAGGTGGTAGGGATAAAGCAATAAAATTTGAACCATCCATGCCTTATACTCTATATTCTACCTGGGAAATACATATTCACAAGTGCATGTGTATCTATCTATCTGTCTATCTATCTATCTATCTATCTATCTATCTATCTATCTATCTATGTGTATATATACATACATGCATACATATTGTATATATAAACAGGTAAATACAAGTTTATTTAGGAAATGGGAGGCAGTAGCACCATGGGAAACCAGGAAATGCCTCAGGTAGAGGGGGATGCTTGAGTTGAACTTTGAGGGAAGCCAAAGATCCTAAGAGACAAAGACCAGTAAGGAATGTAGTCCAGAAATCGAAACAACCATGTAAAGACACTGGAACAGAAGATAGGGTGTCATATGAGAGGAGCAGTAAGAAGGACAGAATGACTAGACCAAAAACTTGTGAAAATAAATAATATATTCTAAGCCTGGAAAGGTTGATAGGAGTCAGCTAATGAAGTCTTTTAAAATATAAATGAAGGAATTTGTATTTCATCTTAGAGGTCACCACCAAAGTTTATTAAGTAGGAGAATGACATAGCAAGACTTGTGCTTTAGAAAAATCACTTTAGTAACTCTGTGTTGCCTCTTCCAAGGAAGTAGATAAGGCCTGAACATGTACCAGACCCTAGTTATTTTACATACAGTTTTCCATTTATATTATGGGGCATCTAGATGACTCTGTGGACAGAAGGCTGGAACTGGAGACAAGACCTGGGTTCAAATCCAGTCTCAGATATTACCTGTGTGACTCTGGAGAACAGAGTTGCTGTGAAGATCAAATGAGATAATAATTGGAATGTGCTTTGCACAGTGCTTGGCATAAAATAAATACTATTTAAATGTAAGGTATTATCATTATTATTATGAACATATTTCATAATAAGCTAATTTTGTCATGTTTAACTTCTTTTCTTGCCCCTTATTCAAATTTGTGCATGTGGACCGTTGCTATCATTAGTGGCTCTGTTTCAGGAACTTACCTGTTATTTGTTATCTTCTATCAAAATATCCAAAATTTCACCAATAGGTATTAATTTCTTTGTTAGGTTAAAATTTATACACTACTCAGAGCGATTAAAAAAAAAGAACAATTATTATCTAAGATTAAACATGAATACTGCACAGCATGCAGAGTTTGGATTTAGAATTAGAAAGCCTTGATTAAGATGTTAGTCCTTGTCTCAGCTTCTTTTCTGACTCTGGAATAGTCACTGAACCTTTTTGAACATTGACTGTATGTCAGTAGGTGTTTAATAATGGAACATCCTTGATTACCTTAGTGAGATTACAGAGTAGTGATACTTTGTTCGGGGCGTTGCTTCTCCATATAGCCATTCTCAACACAATAGAGATAAAATTCTCTATTAGGACCATTGTGAGACTGTGTCACCCCTTTGAGCAAAGCCTACAAGAAGAGGTTAAGCATTGCAGACTCCATCTTTTACTCTTTTCTGAATGTAAAGCAGAGTATTGTGAGTGGGCTTTGGTCTCAAAGGGGCAACAAGACTCTGGTATAGCTCCTCAGAGTTCAATCTACCCTTTACTGATCTTGAGATGTAATAACTTTTTGACCCAAATGATACAGTTGAGACATTCATTGGTGAAGAATCAACCCTTTTTGGAATGTGAGAGCATGAACTCTTTCCTGAAAAGCAGTAGCAGAGACCCTGTGTGGTACTAACACACACTTTCAACCTTGTGACCCAGGAGAAAGAAATCACATGTCAGTAGCTGAAGTTCGAGAAACCCAGTCCTCTAGAGAGACAATGGATGGTTCTAGCCTTGGCTTTTCCTCTTTCTAGAGAGAGAATGGAGGTCAGTGTCAACCTTTTGGATTGAGAATATGATCTAAGAATATCTCTTTATAGCAAGGGAGAATCTTCACCCAATGCCGGCCTCCTGGAGAGAAGAGGATCATGAATATGACCTCTCAATTGGTAAGGAATAGCAAAATATTAAAGCTACTACACTGCAGATCCAAAACCTGGACTTTGCTCTCTGGTATTGCCACTTCATGCCTATGTAAAAACAATTGCCTTTCTAAAAACCTCAAGTGTGTTCCTCTTTCAGGGGATCCCAAGCCCTCAGAGTAGAGGTCTATGAAGTAAATGTTATATTCACCAGAATATCAAGTTATTGCCCCTCTCATGCTAACAAGTTTGTTTCTCTTCAAATTGAATGTAAACCACTGGGGTGATTCCATGAGTCTTGGTGACAAGATAAGAGGGTAAGATAAATGTAGGACATGTTGGAGAGAGAACATAATTTGTGAATCCTTTTCGTGTTTTCTGAAATTTTTATGTGAAGTAATGACTGTCCTATATCCAGTATACGCATTGTTACTTTACATGCTTTTATAGGTGTTGGAGACCTCTTTCACACCTTTGTGAAGCCCTAACATAAGCTGCACAAGTTATATCTCAATATAACTTCCCAGAAGCAGCTTTGAGCTTGGGCAAAATGGATCAAAGAGATATTTCAGAGCCCATTCCTAGAATTGAAACCGGTCTGTTTTAGTCCAGAGCTTAGAAGACTGGGTCATAATATCTTAGTTATCCCAATGAAGAGGTAGGAATAGATAACCACTAAGGTCCCTTCCAACTATTACTCTATGGCATAAAGACTTAGTTGACAAATAGCTTAGAACGAAGCCATGCTGGAACAGGGCATAGAATTAATCATACAACTAGAGAAGAGGAATGAATTAGGAGTAAGAAGAGGAATGTCAGAAAGAGAGGTAGGGAATACAAAAGACAAAATTTGACTACCTAGAGAATCCTAAAAGAGGAAGGGGGCATTAGTGAAAAATAAGTTCAAACCCCCATTTTTAGAGGACTACTTATTTAATGGTCTTTTACTATACCATCTTGAATTTGTTTTTCCCCAGATGAGCCCACATCTTGATTTAAGAAAGTCTGGGCCTTGGGGGCAGCTAGGTGGTGCAGTGGATAGAGCACTGGTCTTGGATTCAGGAGAACCTGAGTTCAAATCCAGCCTCAGACATATAACACTTACCAGCTGTGTGACCCTGGGCAAGTCACTTAACCCATTGCCTATCCTAAGGAAAAAAAAAAGTCTGGGCCTGAAATCACTTGGAGCCTTTAACAAAGATAATAATATATTTATATTCTTTACATCATTCTTTTTAATTTTGTGCAAAATTTTATTTTATAAGCTATCTCTACATGAGTTCAGAGGAGAAAAGTCAGCAAAGACTAGAGCAATTGGGGAAAACATAATAAAGAAAGTAAAATGTGAGCTGGGCTTTAAAGAATAAATTGGATTTGCACAGCACAATATCAAGAATAGAGCTAATAGCTCTTCTTTTACCTTGCTTTTGCAAAATTGTGCACTAGGAAAATAGTATTGCTATGAGCTTGGAAAAGGAGTAACAACATGAATCAGAGATTTGGTAAGCTTCTCGAGGGCATGAGGTACCTTTTGTTTTGTTAGTATTTTTATCATGTAGCATTTTTTTTTTTTGCTTACAGACTTTTGGAAGAAAAGAGTGAAGATTAGAATGCAATTGATTTAACTTTAGTGCAGAGATCAAGGCAAGAAGAAAGGCTTGGTTTAGAATTCCAGTATGTTAGTAACCAATCGACAAGCCTATATTAAACCCCTACTGCATACTAGGCATTGTCTTAGGTGCTGCGCATACAGATATAAAAGACAAGACTGACCTTGCCTGTTAGGAGGTTATCATTCACAAAACTGATATGACACATTCAAAGGTAAGAAAATAAGGACATCTACAAAACAAACAAAAAGTGATTTCATGTGGCAAAGATAGGGGTGCTCAATTAATGACTATGAGAAACAGGAAAGGCCTTGGGAAAAGAGCAGAGAGTAGGGATTCAAATACTATCCCTATCACTTAGTACCTATGCGACCTGGGCAAGTCATTCAATTTCACTGGACTTCAATTTTATCATCCGTGTAATTTACAGCTTGAAATGGAGGAACTCTATGATACCTTCCAGCTCTAAGTCTATGGTTCTGGATTGTAGCTGACACTTGAAAGGACCTAGGGATGCCAAAAGGAAAGAAAGAGAAGGGAGATAATTCTGTGCATTAAATAACTCCTTTGCCCTCTTTCCAAGGGGACTTAGGCTTTCTCACCCAGTGACATTCCTCTGTGTCTCTGGCCACCTCTCTCATTGGTGAGTTTTTCCTGAAACCTCCATTTTAGGGATGGGCCCAGACCAGCTGTGCTTTATTTCCCCCCTTGCTGTGCTTCTGATTCTTAGAATTTCACCAACTTTGCCCTTGTTTGGCTAACTTACCACCTCAAACCCCCAGCTGTTTTTTTGTATGTTGTCTCCCTCCATTAGATCTAATATTGACCATCTTTGAGGGACAGAGGGAAGAAAGAAAAAAAAGGAAAAAAAAGAAATTTACACATTAACTATATACATATATACACACATATGTATGGAATTATAAATTGTACACAATAAATTCGTAGTTTTGCAGTCATTTAAAAAATATACAATGTTAATAAAAATAACATAAAAATATAAAATAAGCATTTTATTCCATGAATTAAAATAAATAAATAAAAATTTAAAAACAGTTTAAGCTTCTTCAGGGCAGGTACTGTCTTTTTTTGCTTTGCTTGCATTTTTTAAAAATTCACTTAGCATATATTTTTATCACTTAACACTATATTTTTGGCATTTGGCACAGTGACAGGCTCATATTAAGAACTTAAGAAATGCTTGTTGCCTTGCCTTTCTTTCCATAGCAGGCAGAACATAAGTGTGACATGGAATATCAAGATGGAGAACCACAAGTAGCTCTGTTTGACTAGAGCACATGAGAAAGAGTCATGGATTATTAGTCTGCAAGAATAGGCAAGAACAAGATTGTGAAAAACTTTATAAATTCCATACAAATAAACTTGTATTTTATCTTAGATTAAATAGGGAATTGCTAAAATTTCTTAAACAGGCTGGCCAGGCCAGTTTTTTAGTAATATAAATTTGGTATCTCTGAGGAGATAGCATTGTTGTGGGGAAAGTCTGGGGGTATGGAAACCAATCAGGTGGCTAACAGTACAGGCTACGGATGAGGAACTTAAATTAAAGATACTGTAATGAAAGCAGAAACAAAAAGATGGATGTGAAAAAAATGGAGATATAATTGACAATGTTTGGTGACTGGTTCGATATGTTTGGCAGGAGAGTTGTGTGAAAGTGAGAAGTCAAGAATGACCATTGGTTATGAATCTAAATGACTAGAAGAATGTCAGTGCTCTTAACAGAAATAAACAAGTTTGAAGGATGGGTGTTTTAAGATGGAAAAAAATATTGATTTCAGTTTATTGCATGTGAAGTTTCAGATACCTTGGGGATACTTATGTGGCAATGTCTAGCAGCAAGTTGAAGATGGAGGACTGACTTAATAGAGATATGAGGACGTCATATGTAGATTTGAAAATCATCTGGATAGAGATGCTATTTGAACCCTGATAAAATTGTTGCAAGAGAAAGTGTAAAGTGAGAAGGAAAAAAAAGACCTGCATTGAATGTTGGGGCACATACACACACATAGAGTTTGGGACATGGATGATTATGTTGCAAAGTGGTATCAACCTGAATTAACAAGAAAGCAGCCAGTATAGCAAAAATTATTATCTTTAGTCAGGGGATTGCAATGGGTGTTCTATGGAGCAGCAAGATCTGGGGAGCCTGAAGAGGGAGCTGGACACAGGATTCTTTTTTTTTTTGAGGCATTTGGGGCCAAGTGACTTGCCCAGGGTCACACAGCTAGTAAGTGTCAAGTGTTTGGTCTCAGGCCAGATTTGAACTCAGGTCCTCCTGACTTCAGGGCCTGTGCTCTATCCACTGCACCACCTACCTGCCCCCTGGGCACTGGAGTCTTATAAAATGTTTGTCAGAGGGGGTGAGGCTGCAGGTGCAAAGGGGTTGGGACATTCTATGATTTCACTAGGTATGCTGTTTTACATAATAGCTGAAAGTTCATAGAGAAAGTTTAGGAATCTTGGAGGGGAGAGTTTAGGACATTTATAAAATAGTCAGAGTGAGGAAGTGATGTCTGGTTAGCCTCAGGAATTCATGTGACTGGGAATGGGGACAAGATCAGTTTGACTGTGGACTGAAGATTGATCAGAAAGGTAAGAGGATAACTATTGCAGAGCAGTGGAATGAAACTTTAGTGGAGAGAGTATCCAGAAGGAAGAGGTGGTCAACAGTATAAAACACACTCAGAAAGGTTAAAAAATGATGGAGAATGAGAAAAAAAAAACAGTGAATTTAGTCATGAAGTGATTCTGTTGAACTTGAAGAGAATAATTTTAGTGGAGTTTTGGGAACAGAAGCAAAGAGGGCAAGGAATAGAAAAGTAAATGGGATATGAGAAAATGAGAGTAAGGAGTGTAGATAGCTCACTTCTAGAAGTTTGGCTGTGAAAGGAGAATTATAAAATGGTTGATTGAGAGGATGGCCTAGACCAGTGAAGGTTTTTTAAAGATGAGGGAGAGTTTGACTGCTTTGTAGACAGTAGGGAAGGAGTCATTGTGTTAGGACATTTTGAAAAGTAGAAGGTGCTTGATGAAAGACATTGGTTCTATGAGGATTTGGGAGGGGATATTCTCATAGACAAAGCACAGGCTTTGCCCTTGGCAAGATAAGGGCTGTTTCATCCTACAAGTATGGAATAAAGGAGGAAGGAATGGATAATAATGATTGAGTAATTTCATTTAAAGTGTGAAACTGGGGGAAGGAGCGAGCTTAGGGTAGATGACTTCCATTTTTTTCTGATGAGGTATGAAGTGAGTCCCTCTGCTGAGAGACAGGGGGAGGTAGTAATGTAGTTGGCTTGAGAGAAGGTTTGGAATGGACTGCATGGGGAGGGTCAATCAGGGAACATTAGAGGGAACAGAATGCATCAGTGAGGGACTAGCTGGGCCAGAGTAACAAATTAATAGTGAATCCAGTCATTATCAAAGTGGGAACAAAGGATATATGTGGTGAGACAACTAAAGCTTGGGGCATAGAAAGGGATTAACTTTTTGACAAGGTATTCAGGCATAAGGGACAAGATAAACTCTTTAACTACAGTGTCAAAATTCTGAAGCAGAGTGAGTCAAAAGCAAATGACCTTAGAAATCATGGAAGATAAATACACAATAGTTTTATCACATATTTAAAAGGAATGACAATTTGTACCTATTAGATTTGAGGTTTCATGTGCAATCAACTTTTTTTAATTATACTAGGTTATAGAAATGGTTGTTTTATTTCATAAATTCTAAATAAATAAGAATATAAGAGTATAGTAATTAGAATTTTCAGTGGATAAGGAGAGCAGGTTGAGGAAGGGTGACTAACAGGGACAAATGGAACGGTAGAAGGTTTTAGTACAATCAAGCAATTTCAGAGCTTTGGCTTGTTTTAATGGATTACTTGAAGATGATAATGAAATTAAGGTTATGAACATGTCTGTTTGGCTGAGGTAGAGTGAAGGTGCACATCATGGTAATTGAAGAGCTTGACTAACTGGGAAGGAAGGGTATTTGAAGGGACAACAAAATGTATATTTAAATCCCAAAGCATAAAGAAGGGCATGAGGAAGTCAGGAAGACTATGAGTGGAGTAAGGAACTTTATGAGAAATTGGAGAGAATGACCTGGCGGTTCCTAGATAGCAGCCACTTGCATCTGGTTATGATGATACAGAAGAATGGAATGAACCTCAAAGGAGTGGTGATTGTTGAGTGGAAGTGTTAGGAATAGGGACTGGAAGTGAGGAAGTGTGGAGGGAAAAAAAACATGCCTACTCCTCTGGGCTCAGTATGTATGGTGGGCTAGGCATAGAGGAGGAATGGAAAAATTTAATACTGCAGAGGGTGGCCAGATACGCAGTGTCATTGTTTGGGTTCTGATGTCTCAGCATGAGTGTAAATAGCAATTGTTTCTGTTTTGGCCGGAAACCATAACGGTCTTCCTTTCTCAAACTGATTTTTTTTAACTAAGTAAAGGAAGCCATTTTTTGCCTCACTTCTTACCTAGCCTTAGTCACCTAATGGACATAGCCTCAGACAAACAGACCTGGGAAAGACCTTAGCATAAAAAGGCCAAGGTCTCCACCAGTCTTCCTGATCCGTATCTTGCCACTGGACCCAGATAGCTCTGGAGGAGAGAGTGAGGCTGTTGATTTTGCACAGCCCCACCTCATTAAATCCAATTAACTTGCAAGTCATGATATCACCTTCCTCATATCATGATCCTCTTCCAGAAAGAAGGACAAACAATAGTCATCTAAGAGAGATTCAGGTTTCTTTGATTGTAGGAGAAAGGAGTGTGAGAGGAAGAGATCTAATAAGAAGCGGTTTGTTCACAGAAGAATGGGAGTTCCATAAGTGGCAAATTGAGGCAACTTGAATTTTCAGGTAGAGCATCTGGATTTAAGTCCTGCCTGCTATTTCTGCCTGGATGGACTCTGAAAAGTCAAGTAATTGCTTTAGGCCTCAGTTCCCTCATTTGTAGAATGGGGAGATTGAGGCAGGTTAAATCTTCCAGTCTCTCTGAACTCTAAATCAATGACCATGTCATCTCTATTTTGGCAAAAAGAACATTTCGGCACCCTTCTAGAGGCAGCAACAGTATTGTTTTCATGGGTAGATTGTATATTTATGGTTTTGGATCTTCATTGTGCTAAGAAAACTTGATTCAGAAACAAGGTCTCTTAGTAAATTGTGGAGCCCTAAGGCACAATCTGGGATGTTTAAGCTTAAGTACTTAGCACAAGCACTATATTTACATATCCTTCAATTCCCTTTCCAGAGACCCTTCCCAGGAGAGTTTGTCTCACCAGTCAATTAATCATGCAGTAAGTCTGGAAGCCTAAAGGAAAAGGCTGCTTAACCCAGTTTGACTGAATTTCCTGTGGGTAGTGAAAATGCTTTGGACAGCTTAATGATCAGCAAATCATTAAATTTTTTTCTTCTGAAAACATCTCTTGCCAATCACCATGTTCTTTACACCCAGTAGGTGATTAACAAGTCTTTGTTGAATTAAGAGTTGGCTGCTCTCTAAAATTAGAAGTTATAAGTAATGAACATGTCATCAGAAAGATAAAGGGTTGGAAAAAAAAGATAGGTTTGTCATGTGACTAGAGAGGAACACAGATGTGCTTCATTGGTATCCATTCTAGATTTCAAAAGAATTAGAGGAAGGCCCTCAGCACAATGATTATAGGGCCTGTGGGGGAATTTCAGGAAGAGGGATGTCAAATAGGGGGAGACAACATGAATGGGCTGCAGTCTGTATTGCTGAAAATAGTACCCACATTGATGACGTGTATTTATCATTGACATAGCATAATATGGAAGAAGAGACAGTTGACATTTCATTGATATTATTAGTGTAGGTGCTACAATGAGAGCAAGTACAGTGAAGTAGAGAGATTACTGGTCTTGGGATCAAAAAACCTGATTTGCAATTCTGGTTCTGATAATTTCTAGTCATCTGACCTTGAGCAAATCATTTAGCTCCCTGAATATCAGTTTCCTAATCTGCATAATGGGGAAAATACAACTTTACTTACCTCCTAAGATTGTTGTACTATTACTCTCTTTGTAGATAAATTTGCATATTTGCACATAATTTTTTTGTTTTGGTATTATTGATTAGTCATGTCTGACTCTTTGTGAGCCTATTTGAGGTTTCCTAGCAAAGATACTGATATGGTTTTCCATTTCCTTCTCCAGCTCATTTTACAGGTGAGGAAACTGAGGCAGATAGCATTGAGTGACTTCCCCAGGATCACACAGCTAGTAAGTGTCTGAGATAGGATTTGAAATCAGGTCTTCCTGACTCCAGAACCAGCACTCTATCCACTGTACCACTTAGCTCTCTATAATTAACATACATATTCATAAATATGTAGACTCACATATACATACAAACATATATAATACATGTATGCTTCTCTATATGCATATGTAATTGTACATGTATACATATACATCTATGTATATATGTGTGTGTGTATATATATATATACATTCATCTATTTATTTATTTATTTATTTATTCATTCATTCATTCACTCACTCATTTATTTATTTACTCACTCATTTATTTATTTATTTATCTATCTATGTATCTATCTCTTTATTCATTTATTCATTCATTCATTCATTCATTTACTTATTTATTTATTTATTTGTTTGTTTGTTTATTTAATTTTTAAACAGTATCTTGTTTAAAGATGAAAAAAATGAGAGAAGACATTGGTTTTATTACCATTTCTCAAAGAAGTTGAACCAATTTAAGGCATGTGCCACAAATAAAAGGCATAAAAGAAACCAAAAACCACCTTAGTCAGTCAAAACTTAACTTACTTGCCAAATAAAGAGACAGGGCAATTAGGATTGCCATTCATTTAGAGTGAAAAAGTGATCTAAACTCCTGAGCTGTGAAATAACAAAGAAAGTCTTCAATTGCATAAGGTAAATCCTGTAAGGAGGACATGTGGTAGAAAACAGAATCATACAGGCATGGAAGAGTTGCCATTTGCCTGATCAAAGGGAGTACCAATGCTGATGATAATACAGATCTTTCAAAATACTGTATCAAGATAAATTCATTGGAAAGGAGAAATCGTATCAATTTCACATGAGTCAGAGATGGGCCAAGAGTGTAAAATGGGGTTGTTTTGGTGAAGATCTTCTAGATGGTCAGTTTTGATGTCTTTGGTTTTTGGTCATGTTGAAACAGCTGAGAAAATAACATAAATCTTCAAAATGCTACGTCTCATTTCTCTGCAGAATAATTTTCCTTCATCCAGTATATTCTAACCTTCAGATAACTCTAGAGAAGAGTCATTAGTGTGTATCTGAGAACTCTAATCTGTATTTGTGAATATGCTTATGTTGAACAGTGTGCATATATTAATTTTACAAGCTAAGCCATACATAATATGGATCTTCCAATAATTTATCAAAACATCTCATTTTATATTATTTTCAAATATAGCTTTAACTTTTAAAATGTAAAACAAAACCTTGCCCTAGAATGTGAACACTGATTAAAGTCACAACATGCTCTTTTGTGGTGCTGTTTTTAATAAAATATTATCAGTGGTAAAATGTAAATAAAAAAGCAAATTGCTCCATTCATCATGTATTTTAAGCAGTTAAAATGAATGAACTCTCCTTTGAGAAAACATCTGACTAAGCAAAATAATGGTTATGAGTTTGTGAAAATGTTTAATGAACTTACTGGTTAAAATGCAGTTGTTATTTTAGAGCCCATTACTGTGCCTTTTAAATTAATTGAGGTCCATTCCTGAAAAGCTTTATCTCTGTATCTATCTATTTATCTATCTATCTATCTATCTATCTATCTATCTATCTATCTATCTATCTATTTATTTATTTATTTTTCTTTTGGGCTCAATGTATCCAAATAAGTGACCTTACTATGATATGTGGGAGCAAAGAACTTAGGTGTCAGGAGTTCTGGTTGAACAGTCAAACAGAAAAGCCCAAAGTAGAAGAGTAAGAGTTCATGAATCTTTTCTCCATAATCATTTGTCTGATGTCAGTTCAAAGGCAGAGAACTTGCTAGCTATCAAGTACATCTTTTCTTTAAACAGCTCATGTTCTAATTTTCTAGCTGGTATTCATTGCCTGTTTCTTCTTGTTCCTGAGACATACGTATTTACTATGCTAGCAATGTTAAGGCTTATACTTTATGAGTTAAAATAATATGTTCTTGTCTATACAATGACCTATAATCCTTTGGTTTAGGCAACTGGAGGAATAAATTTACTTTGAGAATTTAAGCTGAAAGCTCTAGTATTTTAAACAGAGGATAAAGCTGAATGTTACTTGGGCCACCCCTAAAATATTAGTTATACAAATATAAAATGATTTTGAAATGAATTGACAAATTCAGTCTTACAATTTCTTTTTTATTAATTTATTTTTAGTTTTCAACAATCACTTCCAATAACTTTTAAGATTTAAATTTTTCTCCCCCTCCCTTCCCACCTCCTCCCCTAGATAGCCTGCAATCTGATATAGGCTCTACTTATACATTCCTATCAAACATATTTTCACATTCATCATGTTGTAAGGAAGAATTAGAAGCAATAGGAGGAACCACAAGAAAGAGGAAACAAAACAAAAGAGAAAAACAAAAAGAACAAATAGTATGCTTCGATCTGCATTCAAACTCCATAGTTCTTTCCCTAGATATGGATAGCATTTTCCATCATGAGACTTTTGGAGATGTCTCAAATCCTCGCATTGCTGAGAAGATCTAAGTCTATCAAAGTCAGTTATCTCACAATGTGGCTGTTACTGTGTACCAGTGTTCTTCTGGTTCTGCTCACTTCACTCACCATTAGTCCATGCAAATCTTTCCAGGTTTTGCTGAAGTTGGCTTGCTCATCACTTCTTATAGCACAATGGTATTCCATTACATTCATATATGACACCTTGTTCAGCCATTCTCCAATTAATGGGCATGTCCTCAATTTCCAATTCTTTACCATCACAGAAAGAGCTGCTATAAATATTTTTATACATGTAGGTGCTTTTCCCATTTTTATGATCTCTTTGGGATACAGCTCTAAAAGTGGTGTTGCTGGGTCAAAGGGTATGCACATTTTTATAGCCCTTTGAACATAGTTCCAAATTGCTCTCCAAAATGGTTAGATCAGTATACAACTTCACCAACAATGCATTAGTGTTTCAGTTTCCCCACATCTTGTCCAACATTTATCATTTTCCTGTTTTGTCATGTTAGCCAATCTTATAGGTGTGATGTGGTACTTCAGAGTTGTTTTGATTTGCATTTCCCTAATCAATAGTGATTTAGAGCATTTTTCTATGACTATAGATAGCTTTTAATTTCTTCGTCTCAAAACTGCCTGTTCATATCCTTTGACCATTTATCAATTGGCGAATCATTCTTATAATTTCTAAAGACCAATATATCATTGCACTTCGTAATCAATCAGTATTTAAAAACTAATAAAAATGAAATTTAATTAAAGATATTTTTGTGGTTATAAAACTGATAAAAGCCATTGTGATTCACCATTAGTATCACATATTGTGAAAACATATATAGTTTATATAAATAGACTATTGCATTCTTGATCACTTTTTCCCCCTCTACCTGTTAAACTATGCTCAGTTTTCTCAACATAACATTTAAGAGATTTCTACTTGAGGATGGAGGGAATGTGTAGTAAGCAACTATATTATATTTAGTTAGAGTAATACAACTACAAAATTAAAAAGTTCCATCTTTATGGTACAGTTAAGTGAAGCTCCAGGATAAACCATATGACTAGGTGCTAGTTAGTATCAGTGACATAAAAGAAATTGAATGGAAACCATTCATCCCGAATGAAATACCTAACAAGACTGGAGGTATTCCTCTTAAAAGTAAATTAAATAAAATGACAGTGTTGAATTGAAGGATTTTCTTTCAGCTATACTGGCTAGGTATAACTGTGGGTGTGACTCAAAGGGGAACTGATACAGCCTTGATCCATAGGCTACTTCACAAAAAACGTGGTCAACTCTCCTTGTTGCAATAAGCAGTTAAATATTCAAAATTCAGTGCAGAAATATCTGATGGCAGTTATAGACCAATAGAGAAACTGCTTAGTAGTAGTCAAGTTGAGGATCAGTAGATGGCAGTAGCAGAGTAAAAGAGAAGCAACAGATGGTAGCTTACCAGAAAAAGCAACCCACAATTCCATGGAAAATTAGAAAGCATCAACTTCTGAGGCAGAGATTTGGTCCAGCCTTAGGTGCATGAGTTGTCTAAGCAATGTGTTTTCCCTATCCTACTGATAGCATGGGGAATCGATCAGTGAAACAGTGTTCCCCTGAATGTGTCTAGGGGGAGGGCATGTGTTAATTATTACTTTCTTATTATTCTGTTTAATTAAATGTCTTTACTTTGAATTAATGTTCCCTTTGGTTTTGGTCTTCTAAAGGAGAGTATTGGATGGAAGATTGTGTGCTATGATTTAAGAATGTCTTGAACTTGGGGATAATTTTTAGGGGATTATGGCAGGGCAAGGTAGGATATACTGCATATTTCTTAAACACAAAAATATAAATGACAATCATTAGCATATACTTCATTTGCTAAAATTAGACTGGAAAGATGGTTCTATTAAAAAAACCAATCTTTGAGAATTTCATGAAACTTCAGTCATACAAATCTAGGTATTCATCTTTTTCTTAACCTTGGGACTTACAAAAGTATTTTAGCTGAAGATACTGAGGTTGAATAGAGACTATTCAACATGCTATAGCTAAGGCAGATGGACAAAAACCAAAACAAAACAAAACAAAAAACCTCAAAGTCAGTCCTATGGTAATAAACAGAATTTTGCCATTACCTCAATATTGGACGATTTTGTTTCTGATCGCACTACTTGTCTTCGTTGTGTGATTTAAAAGTCCATTGCTTGACCAGTGTGTTCTTTTCCACACAGCAATCGAACAGTCTGTCCTTCAGTTTGTAGCAATGATCGATAGTTGAAGTATATGTACCCATTTGCAGCCTTGCTTTTTCATTTTCATCTTTTTTCACCTTCTATGCTGGAATTTTTCTCAACCTAAGTCAAAGCTTATTTGATAGAAATAATTCCAAATTACTCCTTATTCTGTGCACCATTGCTTTAGGCTCTTGGTAACAGCAAGTTTGGCAAAGTAATGAGGCAAATCTAGGATAGAAATTAACTGTGGAAATTTCCCAGGTATTTCACAAATTGTCTCTCCACAAATAAACATTTGCTACTGTATTTCCATGTTGCTTGTCAATGTCTCCTACATCATCCTTCTAAACTTACTGTAATCTTCTTAATCTTATTCAGGTCCATTACTAATATTGAATTCAGTCTGCTAACTTTTTACTTCCATATGCAGTTACTTCAAATGACAAAGGGAAAAGATTCCAGTAGTAAAATAATTAAATTTAATATACACTCATTAAGCATTTACTATGTGCAAGAAATTTTACTAAGTTCAGAGATATGTAACACTTAATACAACCCAATCACTGCCCTCATGGAATTTACATGAAATTTATTGAGGAAGCTACAACATGTAAAAATAAATAGCTATAATCCAAAATATAATATGAAAGTTCAGCAAGAGAGGTATAAAGTTTCATGTTAATCCAGGGAAGGGAGGGAAGGAGAAAGAGAGAGATAGAGCGAGAGAGAGAGAGAGAAAGAGACAGACAGACAGAGAGACAGACAGACAGACAGACAGAGAGACAGACAGACAGAGACAGAGACAGACATAGAGGCAGAGACAGAGACAGAGAGACAAACAGAGAGAGTGAGAGAGACAGAGACAAAGAAATAGAGACAGAGAAGCAGAGAGAGAGAGAGTGAGAGAGAGAGAGATGACTTATTTGGTAGAAGAAAGCTTTGTTAAGAAATACTTGGTATAGCTTTAAAGGATGCTAAGAAATTTTCAGATGGGGGTAGGAATGGCCAATGATGGGAGTCCCACTCCCTCCCATCGGTGGAGGAGTCCCAGCCAGAGGGAAGAATAACAGCAAAGTCAAAGGACATTTGCTGTGTGTACAGTTAATAAGCTGGTCTTTGGTGCACTGTACTAGAAGAAGAAATCAATCAAGTCAAAGTTCATTGGTGTTAATGATAAGAAAACACACAGATGGGATAGCCAAGTGAGCCTGACATATTGGTATCATGACTAAAGGTGAAAAATATTTCAGCTAAATGGATAAGGCTGTACATAACATGTGAACATAATTCACTCTGAACAGGACCCAGACTAAGACATTCCTAACTTATTTCTAAGTGAATTGGAACATTATCAAAAGTAGACCCCAGAGCTCACTCAGAATTCTGGGGACAGTTAATGCTACTTAACCTTACTGTCAGTTCCTGGAAAGGATTTTAAACAGAGCTGGCAATCTGCCATTGTTTGGGAAAGATGCTTCTAAAATAAAAATAAAGCTAAAACTGAAGAGGATAGATTTATCTTATTTTCTCTTCTCTTTTTATTCTCTTTTTACCTCCCTCCCCTCTTTCCTTCTTTTGTTTCTTCCTTCCTTTCTTCTTTTGTTTTTCCTTCCTTCCTTCCTTCCTTCCTTCCTTCCTTCCTTCCTTCCTTCCTTCCTTCCTTCCTTCCTTCCTTCCTTCCCGTCTGTTTCTCTGTCTCTGTTTCTATTTGTGTTTCTGTTTCTGTCTCTCTGTCTCTCTCCCTCCTTCACTGAGGAATAGAAGAATGTCCTTGATTAAGACATAGTAGAATAACACCAAACAAAAAAGATAATATGATATTTCAAAAAAGTGGCAGATTTTTTTGAATATAATACTATAAAATACTGTAGACACTGAGAAAAGAGGATTCATAGAAGCAGCATTTGTTGCTAAAATCCTCAAGCTTATGTCTTAGAGTCACTGACATGTAGAGGGACATATGGATACCCTGGAAAAAGTGCAGAGAATACCAATAAGAGTATGAAAAAAGAGTTCTGTTTAAAAAAAATCAGCTCATTGCATGGCATACTGAAAACAAATCAAATATTAATGCATAAAATAGAGCTCCTAGAAAATCAAACTCATGTTCATGACATTAGACTTTGGGGATTGCCTGCAGCAGTAGAAGAAATAATCTGTTTATATTCCTAGAACAGCAGTTTCCTGTAATATTGGGCTAGAATGTTAAGGCTAAGGCCAATTAAAGTTTCATATAACACATTTTTCTCAGGAAAAAATAATTAAAAAGTTGTCTGAGAAATGTAGATTACTTTTAGAATGTCAGATATGAAGTGGAAAAGATAAAATATTGCTTAAAATTGAGAAAAGGAAAACAATGAGATGGAGGCCATATTTTAACTTTTTTTGTTGTTGTTGTTGAGAGCCAATACCATGAAAAAATACTTAGAATACATCACCTCCCCTGGAGCAAGAAAATCAATAATTCTCTTTTAAGTCAGAAAACCTCAGGGAAGCGAACAATAAAATTAGCATTTTCAATGCACCCAAATTTCCCAAGACCTAAATTTTACTCATCAGTTCTTAAGTAAAATAAACATTAGTGTCCTGAAAATTAAGGCTGATTTGGAAAAAAAAAAGGAAATCCCTATACTCAATTTTGGATTTGCATCTTTACTTTTATCTGTGATGAATATTAAAATGATAACACCATTAATTACTTTTAGGGTCTCACCAAATCTGATACAATCAGGCAAGAGAGAATAGGGACTGGGTTCAGAAGGTCTTGTTGAGGAAATATTTATCACTGATTTTGTGACACAGTTATGTTACCACCAAACCCTTCAGTTCTCAAGATCTTGACATGTTTATTAGCAAAGCTAGGTCAAAGGCTTCTTCTAGATTTTATGTGTTGACCTTAGACAGTGCCAGCATGGAAGAAAAGTCAGTATAATCCTCAGGGCTTCTATCTCCATCTACTACTTTGCCACACCCTCCCCCTTCAAATATTCTGACTTCCTTTTTTTTAAATTTTCTAATATTATTTATTATCATCATCACCATTATTAATAGTGTTATTATCTTGGCTAACAGAAATATAATTATTTCTTAATATAAAAAAGAAGAGGATTGTATGTGAAACCAAGATTCTCTATTATATACAGCTCACTGTTGTTGTTTCTTGAAAGTATAACAAATTCAATAGTTTCAGAACTTTCCTGCTTGTCTATGTCTCTTTCTGGACTTCTTTATATTTTCTTCTATGAATTTAAAAAAAAATGGTGCATTGACAAACTGTTTTATTTATTTTAGGGGTTGAGGGTGGGGAGACTATCACTATAAGAATCTCCATTTTTTTGAAAACCTGTCCCTAATGACAGTTAAGCATATTCAAGCAACACACACACATCTATCATGGATGATGTTTCCTCAATCACCCATCATAGATCTTATGGTTGGTCATTTCATTTATCTGAATTCTTAAGTTATCCTGAGTTGATTTTGTTTCTTTGTTTTTAACATTGTTGTAGTCATTGTTGAAAGGATTATTCTGATTCTGCTGTCTTTATTCTCCATCAGTTTATGTAAGACTTTAAAGGTTTTTCTTAATTTTCTCCTTTTATCATTTCTTACAGCACATGCTTTCACAACATATTCAATAAATTGTTTAGCCATTCTTTTTAGGCAATTGGGGTTAAGTGACTTGCCCAGGGTCACACAGCTAGTAAGTGTCAAGTGTTTGGTTTGAGTCCAGATTTGAACTCAGGTCCTCCTGACTTCAGGACCAGAGCTCTATCCATTGTGCCACCTAGCTGCCCCTTAGCCATTCTTACACTGATGGTCATTATTCTTGTAATTTCCAATTCTTTGCTACAACAAAAATGAACCTATAAAGACTTTTGTACACATGTGCCCTTTCCTTCTTTTTTTTTTTTTTGGTGTGGGGGGCGTAGGATTTGCCCTGATTTCCTCATCATGGAAAAAATTGTAGTCTATTACTATGGAATTATAACTTTATTCACTTATTAAGTGGATTTAAATAAAAGTGATGTTATATATAATTTATTTTCTAGAAACTTTTAAGAAATCTGGTGAAGTTAAATCAATACAGTTAGTGTTTATATATTCATCTTTGGCAGATTTCCTCTTTTTGCTTGCAGTTGCATAGTTCCTTGTTCCTTCAAGTGTTTCTGTGTGATCCTTTCATTACATTTACTCCTTCAAATAGTGGATAACATAATCCGAATATGCTGTCTTATCACATACATTTTTTTCTATGATGTCACATAAATCCTTCCCAGCATGTACAGCTAAATCCTGGGTCCATTCTTCTAGATCTTCTCACATTGTCCAGATTCAAGTGAAGCACAAACGGTGACTTTCCATTCAGATATCTCTCTCTGGTACCACTTGTCCTTGGCAATTCTTCATTAATAATATGTTTTCACCTACTGGCTCTTGCTGTATATCATTGCATTGGCCTTTGGGTGATAGATGACTTTAATTCTTTAAAGTCTATAGTATTCAAAATCATATACTTATATTAACATCACTGGAAATTTTTGTCAAAAAATGGACTTATGAATCTAAGGGAAAAAACAAACAAACTCGGTGTTACTGAAAGTATTGCAAATATTCCCAAAGCCAACTCATCATTCTCTTCTCTTATTCAGTCCTGGAGCCTACTCACTGTACATACACTATATCTCTCTAAGATATATGATTTTATGAACCGCCTCTATGGGTTGCCCACCGCAGCATATTATAGTATGAACAGTAAGCTTCATCTTCATCCAATTGGTTTTACATGTGTCAATAGTAAGACCAAAGTCTTTTGATTAGCCATAAATTAGGATGTTACATGATATTCCAGTCCTTGATACATGCACTGAAATGTCATCTACAAACAGTAGCAACTGAAGAATCCCATCATCTATTAAGAATCCTTCTATTTGGACTCAGTGATGGACGTCCTCCATTACAAATGCCTTTGTAAGGATACATCTCCATGTTTTATGCTTCACTTGATATTAAAAATCTGAAGGTCATTAAGTTAACTCTCATATCTCTCAGGCCCTACCATATGATTTTTAACATATGCATGGGAGGCACAATCTTAGAGGAGACACGTTAGGGAAACATTTTTCTCCACTGAATCAAATGCTTTTCATAGGGAACAAAGAAAGTGTATTCTATGCAACTTGTAGTCAAATGTTTGACTGAAAAAAAAAACCAGTATGCTCTAAAACATCACTTCCTATTTCTTTTCCATTCCTTCCTCATGAATGCTCTTAATGCATAGTTCAATTATTTTTTGTATTTTATAGAGATGGGAAAGTAGGCATATGTTTTTTAATTATTGATATTTTATTAGTCATTTTTGGTATGAGTATAATAATAAGATTTGTGACTTTCCCAAAACATTTAGTATCCTTCATTCTTTCAGATATTTTGAGAGTCAATCACTTAGTGCCTTCAAAATTGTGTCTCCTATAGCACAGACATCCCAGGTGCCTATTTGGTCTATCCCAACTATTCATATCTATATTTTTATTAGTACTATTTCTATGTCTACATGTAGCATAACAGGCATTATGATGTTATATAACTTAGTATCATATCCACACCAAGTCGAGGCATCTGAGTAAGACTTGGTCAAAATTCGTATAGTTATCTTTTACATTTTAAAGGAGAAGTAGCAATGTATAGTGAATAAAGTTGTTCTATAAGTCATAAAGACTTGCTTCTGACATACAATGGCTGATTAGCTCTGGGCAGGTCATTTAACCTTTCAGTGCCTTAGATAACTCTCTAAAACTATAATTGCAGAACAGTTGCCAATTGGAATATGAATATGCTTTGGTGCATGGAGCTTCCTCATTGAGAAATCATTTCATTAATTGCATCACAGGTCAGGAGGACATAAATAAAAATTCTCTGAATGAATGAATTAAATAGTAAACAACATACTCATAGGAGATTACTCTTAAGGGCCATTGAGCTGAAGAAAACACTATGTTTATATTTTTGGAATGCTTTCTTAGATTTTGGTTTATAGATAAAAGGGTTTTTGCTGGCAATGTCCACTGCTCCCAGGTGAGTGAAGAGTAGTAGGAACATTGGGAGAAAGTGACTATTTCATCTTAGAACTTGTGATGGAGAACAATAAGAAAGATACGTAGAATTTTATGTTAGTCCTATATTTCAAAAGAGTAGATTGCAAGAAGTTGATAAAAAGATTGGTGGAATCCCTTTGACCAAAAAAATGTAGAAAATTTAGCTCAGGAGAACTGGAAAACTCTCAAATATTAAATTCTTAACCACCCAAAACCCCAAAGAGGAAAAAAATTCTGATGAGGTTGGAAAAACCTGACCACACTTTGTCTTGACTGACAGTTTGTGTCAGGCACTTGTATGCCTGTTTTACTTCTCCACTACTCTACATCAGCCAATAATCGAGGAATTAGGGGCCTGCTGAGCACATCACTCTCATATTTGAAGGACATAACCTAGTTTACATAACAGTAGAATCAGAGGTGTAGGGCTGAGGGAAAATGAACTCTCTCAAACTGAGATGTTGTCTTTGTTATTTCACAAAAAACACAAAAAAGCAATCCTCTATAAGGATGTTAAATGGGATTACTCAAATAAAAACACCAATAGTTTTAGTTGATCTATTTATTCAGCATTCATTGGCTTGGACTAATCTCACAATTGTTTTTTGACTCTTGATTGTGAACACAGTGTTATTACAAAGCTAGAAAATACTAAGGAAAATGTTCTTTCCAGTAACAACAACAACAGCAACAAAACCTGTTGTCCAAAGACTAGATTTCCAGTGAACACTGAATTAATGAATTTACAGATTCCTAGAGAAGCAGTGTGGCAAAGTGGATTTAGAGCTGGTCATAGAGCCAAAGAAAATCTTTGTTAAAGTATCATCTGACCCATACAGGCTTTGAAACCTTGAGCAAGTCACTTAACCTCCTAGTACTCTAGGCGATTTTCTAAAATTATTTGTATATTGAAGAAAATATGCTTACTTGGATTGTAGTCTTCTCATCTGGCAGCTCCTCATATCAATAAACTGCAGGCCTACTCCCTATCACAACCTTTTAAGTGAGATGTGTATGTGTGTGTATGTACGTATATACACATATATGTATGTGTATCTGTGTGTCTATACATACGTGTGTGTGTGAAATTATCTGATAGGATTAGGGGAAAGTAATCAGAATGACCAGAATGAAAAGGTGCTTTTTCTATCAAATGTCTGTAGAACACATCTGCAGCAGACACAGTCTAAGAAATTAGTGAAATTGTTAAGTAAGATAGAGCAAATTCTTTGTTTTTCACAAGCTCATTATTCAGTTTGTAGGTTACTCAGATCTTTGGCTTCCCTTCTTTCCCTCTGGCTCCCTGCCTTTTGGCCATTTCACAGTTCATTAGCACCTTTAATGTATCGGATGGGCAGGGAAGAATGTGGAGTTGAAATTCAACTCAGTTGGTTTTATTCGTCGACAAGTCTGGTGAAAAGATTTGGTGAGAAAAACAATTGAAATTGAAGGCTAAAAGCAGGTTATGAAGTTCGTGGTAAATGTCCATTGATTTTGTTCATGTCATTACAAATAACCAAATATTGATTGCTGTAAGATATTATCTTTCAATATTTTTTCCTAGAGATATTCACATTCTGTTGTTGAACTCTCTTTTTCTCTCTCCCATCTTGCCACATAGTTACCCACAGTTCATTGTGTAATGTAGAGACCTGACAGACAAAAATGTTCTTCTATTATTGTTGCTGGTAAGTAGTGCATCACATTGAAAATCTTACATCCTCAACCATCCCATTGTGTTTCTTTTAAGCACAAATGTCCACTAGCTTATATTTGTCTCAAAATTTAAATACATGGCTAAGTACTTGTACTAATTCAATATCAATGGGAGTTAATGGAAAAAAAGCCACACATTTTTATTATGTGCACATATACATGTCTTCTTTGAACACACCTAGTATAGTGCCTTGCATAAAGTAAGCTCTTAAAATTTATTTATGTTTGTATGTATATAAGTACATATGTATTCATTAATTTACTTATCCATTAATTCATTTATTGAATGTATAGAATTTTTGGGTAAGAATTCACTTTAAGGCTATTTAGTAATCTTTTTGTATATTGAAGAGATTTTGAAAATAAAAATTATAACATTTATAAATCATTTTCTTTTTTTTTTGGCTAGGCAATGGGGTTAAGTGACTTGCCCAGGGTCACACAGCTAGTAAGTGTTATGTGTCTGAGGTCAAATTTGAACTCAGGTCCTCCTGAATCCAGGGCGGGGCTCTATCCACTGCGCCACCTAGCTGCCCCTATAAATCATTTTCAAAAATTGCAATTCTTATTTATAAGAAGAAAAGAGAGACTATAAGTTTGAAGGGGAAAAATAAGAAAATCTAAAGATAATGCCAAGTATAAAAATGAAATGTGCTTGAGGAGACTTTTTATTTAATTAAGTTTATTTAAAATTGCTTCAAATGTTAAAAAAAATGTCCTCTTTAAAATAAAATACTCAGAAAGGAATCAGTATAGAACTACAGAAGAAAAATGGATAGAACTGACTCTAAGATAGACATTCTTAATAACCCTGTGACCTTTTTGAAAAAAAAATTGACCACTTTATTTGAATATAATTGATTTCCTTTGTTATCATGTGGATTTTGTTTTATGCATTAAAAACATTGCTCTGAAAAGGCAACCATAAATGTCACCAGACTGCCAAAGCAGTCCATGATTCACAAAAGTTAAGAACCCCTGCTCTTGTGTAGGCCTGGTTGGGAAGGATGGTTTCAGACCACAATGTTTGGGGCTCAGAAACCTCCAACCTATGGAGGAAACCAGGAAGTCAAACAATGGGGGGAAGGAAGTAGCTCTTCCAGTGGGTGCTAAAAAGAGCCACAATATATCCCCCTTCCTTTCAAGGACGCACTGGTAAATACCTAACAAGTCCTATGATTAAAATAAAAAGTGGGCAAATGATACTTTTAAGTTTAATCTGCATTGTTAATATTTTCTTCATCACTTTCTTAAATCTAGACAATCAAACAAAGCAATAAATGGCACCCTGATTTGTAGTGCCAATTTTCGAGGTGTAGGTGCTCACACTGATAACAATCTACACTTGAAAGCTGGTTTGAGCTGGTTCTAGCACAACACTGAATGCAAGCAAATCTAAGAACTGGAGAGGATAAGCATGGTGAAGAACATTTGGGGAAAGGGTAATGGAGGCCAGAACAAGTGAGTTTTGTAATCAGACTGTGATACACATGCTTTGACAGAAGAAAGACCTAGATTGAGTTCTGAAAGTAGATCAAAAGTTGTCTTTCTTTACAATATTATTATTGTACAAATTGTCCCACTTTCCTGACTTCACTCTGAATCAGTTCATACATATCTTCCTAGGTTTTTATGCAATTTCCTCTTTCATAATTTCTTATATCAAAATACTGTGTTGTCATATTCATATACTGTAACTTGTATAGCCATTCAGTAACTGATGGGCACCCTCCTGGGCTCTAATTCTTTGCCAATACAAAAAGACCTGCTATAAATATTTTTGTGCATATGCTTCCTTTCCTTCATTCTTTGATCTGTTTTTGGGGTATCGAAATAGTAGTAGTATTATTGGATCAAGTAAATTTGGGACATAGTTCCACTGCCATTAATATATCTATTTTCCTGTAGCCCATCCCCATAACAGCCCATAACAGTCATTTTCTTTTTTTTTTCAACTTTTAAAATCTGTCCATTGATCCAGTGTACCAACATCTTTCCATTTCCTTCCAATAATCAAGTTCTTTCAAACTTGCTATAATTTTCAACTACTCACTTTTTTTCCCATCACAAACATATATTGAACCAGTTGCCAAATCTTGTCTGTTCTCCCTTCATCTCTCTCATTTCTCCACTACTTATGTATTACTGCATCTAATTCACACCTTCACCATCTCTGGCCTTGACTACTGGCATAACTCTCCAATTGGTTTTCCTGACTTAAATCACCCCCCTATCTTAATCTATCCTCCACTTAGGTACCAAAGTGATATCCTAAAGCTCAAGTCTGACTGTGTCATCACTCTACTCAGTAAACTTCTGTGACTCCTTGTTAATTTTAGGATTAAATATTATTTTAAATATCTATTTTGTGTAAGTTTTATAACGTACAAAATTAACACAGTGCTTCATGCATCTAATTTATAAGTTAGTAAATATACACATATTAGGGTGTCTGTTCCCATTTTTTTAATCAATGAGGTCATATAATTAAAAAAAAAAGAAGAGTTCACTGAACTATGCCATGCTCCCTCTAATTTTTCAAGCAATTTATATTTTCAAGGTATAGAGTGAGTGGTCCTGCCCTTCTTCTAAACCAGGGGTGGGGAACCTACAACCTTGAGGTCACATGTGGCTTCTAGGTCCTCAAGTACATCCTTTTAACTGAGTCCAAGTTTTACAGAACAAATACTTTTATTAAGGGGATTTGTTCTGTGAAGTTTGGATTCACTCAAAGGGCCACACTTGAGGACCTAGAGGGCCACATATGAGGCCAGAAGTTCCTCCTCCCAATCTAATCCAAAAACGTGATTCAGGCAATCTACTAATTTTTTCCTATCCCCTTCAAAAATACTAGTGATGTCTTTTTTAATCCTTATTTCACCTCTATAATAATGTGGGAGAAAAAGGACCAGCACAGATCTTAGAGACAGCTCTTAAATAGCCTGTTATGTCTTGAGTTTGCACTGTAAATAAAGAGCATTGAGTGTGCTATTAACTAGCTGTGTGACCTTGGGCAAGATGGTCTTTTGCAAGGCCTGAGTGTTCTCATTTCAAAAAATAAGGTGTAGAATTAGTTGTTTTGTATGGTCCCTTCTACCTGAAACGTCTATAGTTCTATGGTAAATAATGCTTTGGGCATCTAAGGTTGAGGGAGATGAGTTTGGAAGTAAGGAGGGTGATCCACTCTTCTTTCATGCATGTGCTATGTCCTTTCTTGCTGAGGGAAAGTCGGTCTTAAAGACTAGGGGTTGAACAAGTGCTGTGTTGTAGCTTTTGAGTTTCTTTTCGATAAGTTGCAGCCAGCCAAGTGAAGAAATGGGATGCAAGACCTAAAGAGAGAAGCCTTGTAGTTCTGCCCTGTGCCCTTCAGGCTTCTTACACTACTAGGCGCCCCTCCTCCCCCAGGTCCTGGCTAAGGTGTTCAGGTGAGTAACTCGTTACCGATTTACTTTCTAGGTTAAGCATACTGAAGTACCATAATAAACATTCATGCCTCTTTGGGTTAGAAATAAATAGACAATAAGAAGGGGCAAATGTTTTTTTTAATGGGAACCAGAAGTGGTCAGAAGTTTGAATGATAAGTGGTCAAGTGTGGCTTCTTATTGTCTGCTACAGGTAGGTGTTCATTCTTTTCCAACACTTACTAGCTCTGTGATACTGGAAAACTTTCTGAGGCTGTTTTCCCCTTTGAGAAAAGTGCTTTGCAAATCATAAAGTACTTCATTAATGAGAATTGGTAACTGTATGTTTGCTTCTTCTCTTTCTCAACCCCTTCCCCTGTGCGCACATTATACCTACTTAAGTTCTGCCACAAATTGTATTGGCTAGATGAAGCCTTCTCCTACCGCTAAAGCCTGGAAGTACCTCTTTTCTTTTTAGGTAATTGGGGTTAAGTGACTTGTCCAGGGTCACCCAGCTAGTACGTGTCAAGTGTTTGGTCTGAGGCTGAATTTGAACTCAGTTCCTCTTGACATCAAAGCCAATGCTGTATCCACTGTGCCACCTAGCTGCCCCAAGTACCTTCATTTTGGGCCTTCTCTAAGTACTTATTGTTCCCATGAAAAATCTGGCCATTTAATTTATATAGTGGTAAAAGGCTCCCTTTGTCAAAGGAGAGCACCTATGAGCACTGTGAGGACATCGGCACTGTTTTAACTCTTGTACTCTTAGGGAATTTCTTGGGGTAATGAGAGTGAAGTAAACTGCCCAGGGTCATACAGCCAGTATGTGTCAGAGGCAGAATTAGAACCTGGGTCTTCCTGTCTCTCAGATCAATTCTCCAGTCACTAGGGAATCCTTCTAATTACCATCTTACATTCTCAAATTATTTCATGAGTATGTGGCATCAATATGATATCTGTAGATAGTATTAATAATATTTATATCTAATGATATTTGTAAAGCACTTAGTAGTTCCAGGCACATAGTAGGTATTTGACAAATACTTGTTCCCTTCGACCTCCTTAAAATGAGACATATTGATTAAAAGGTCTTTGAAGGCAGTGACATATCTTATGTCTCTTTTATTCCCTATAGCTTATACCACAGTATTGGGCACACAAGAGACACTAGATTAACATTCACTAAATGGAATTGAGGGAGAGGTCTGAGAGAGTTTAAGATTGACTGTGAGCTCTTTAACAATGTTATCAGGAATTTGGATGAAGGTACAGTGTCATATTTATCCAATTTGCAGATGACACAAAGCCAGGAAGATTAACTAACATTTTGGACAACAAATTCAGGGTCCTAAAAGGCTAGAAAGTTGAGCCAAATTGAAGATGAAATGTAATAGAAATAAAGATAAAGCTATGTACTTGCATCAAAAAAAAATCAACATCACAAATATGCAATGGGGGGTGTATGCCTAAGAATAATAATAGCCAACATTTATATTCTGCTTTAAAGTTTGCAAACTGAGTTCTACATATGGATTCATTTACTTCTCACCCAAACACCATAAGGTTTTTGTTGGTCAGTTATATCAAACTCTTCATGACCCTGGAGAACCATACCATCCATGGGTTTTCTTGGCAACGATACTGGAGTGGTTTGCCATTTCCTTCTCCAGTAGATGAAAGTAAACAGAGGTTAATTGACTTGCCTAGGGTCTCAGAGCTTGCAAATCTCGGAAGCTAGATTTGAACTCAGGTCTTCCTGACTCCAGTGCCAGCCCTCTATCCACTGAGCCATCTAGCTGGCTCTTATTATTATCCTCTATCTAGAGATGTGGAAACTCAGCTGTCTTGCCCAGGGAAACAGCTAATAAGTTTCTGAGATAGAAATTAAACTTGAGTTTTCCTGATTCCAATTCCAACTCTCTATCCACTGTACCATCTAGCTTCATTAAGCAGATCTTGTGTCAAAAATCCAATGACTTTGGGTGATCTAAGCTCAACATGAATCAAGAATGTGAGTACAAAACACATGAGTCCAAAAGCTTAGTGCAATCCTAGACTGTATCTTTTAGGTGAGTCGTATTATCCAGAAATAAGAAAGTGATAGATTTACAATACTGTGCTCAGTTCCAGGTGCCCCATTTTAGAAGAGACTTCAGAAGCTGGAGAGCATCTGGAGGCTAACAGCTAGCTTTGTGGGGTGATAGAAGTCATTGAAAATGAAAGTCAACTGAAGGAACTGGGGATGTTTATTTTTAAAAAGAGACAGCTTGGGAAGACGGATGTGACAACCATCATCAGATGTTTAATACTAATATTTTAATAGGTAAAGTCAGGAGTAGCCCTAGTCTGCCTGTCAAGGTTAAATAATGAGGCCTTAATTCTGGTTTTTGAAGTCCCCCAACTCTTCAGATATGGAATATGAGCATTTCTATTGATCATCTCACACTGAAATAATTGACAACATCTTTTCACTGGGATATTAATGAATAACTTACCCTGGATGTTTGATCATTTGGGCAAATATTGGCTGATCTCACCCTTACCCTAGACTTTGCTTATGAATTGGGACACAGAAATAACAAAAAAATCTGAATAGAAAACCACAGCTCAGAGAGCTGAGCTAAGATTTAGGTCTCTGAAGATTCAGATACTTTAAAAATAAATCAATGCAACTTTTTGCAAAGTAGTTTGCTTAGCCTTAGTATTAGCAATTGTGCCAGAAAAGTGAAGCAGTTTTCAGATGAGAGTAAAAATGACCCTGGGAATGGAAGAAATCATATAGTCTAAGAAATGTCAGGATCAAGGAATAGTCCTGGCAAATTTTCTGTGTTGAGGGGCAGTTAGGTGGCTCAGTGGATAAAGCACCAGTCTTGGAGTCAGGAGGACCTGAGTTCAAGTCTGACCTCAGACACATGACACTTATTAGCTGTGGGACCCTTGGAAAGTCACTTAACCCTGATTGCATCACCAAAAAATCAAAAGCAACAACAACAAATTTCTGTGCTGAGCCTCATAGGGTAAAAGGGAGAGAGTTGCTAGACAACTTTCAACCCAAGAACCCCTTATAAATTCTTTTGGTTCTTATAGAACACTCATGTTCTTGAACCAAGATTTTTGAAGAGTAGCAATAACAGGAGGGCTGGGAAGGGGCAGAGATCATATGTGGAAGACAAATTTGGATCCTGCCTTCCATTACTACTTTGGGTTAAGCAGCTTGTTCAGGTCCTCAGCTTCGGCAAGAGAGTAGACTCTGTCATTCGAAATGCAAAATTTTCTTTCAAGGGGTCCTCAACTTTAGGGTAATGCTGTAAATCTGGAAGACTATATTTCCTTGGGAGGAAATAACATATAGCAGATGATCAGGCATTGTCTCTCTATCAATCTCAAGTTTTTTCACTTCCACCTAGTTGAGCAAGGAACCCTATAGATGTTGGGCTCACTGTAGTTCAGTTTATATTGATGGCAAGCTCTTGTGAATTGTTACATATGTTTTGGATCTTCTGTGAAGTGAAATAAAAATGATTCTTGATCCAATTATGTATTGTTAGGTCAAGGACTTCTACAGGAGTTCAGGACCTTTACACCCCCACCCCCACCCCCATCTCTATCAAAACCTAGCTATGAGCAGAGGATCATATGATCATACATTTTGACATGGAAATTATCTTAGAATCCATTTCATCCAGTCTCTCTCATTTTACAGATGATAAACTGAAGACCAAGGAAGTTAAGGGGTTTATCCAAGGCCATACAACAGTAAGTGGCAGAGTTAGGAGCAAATTCTGATGTGCCTAAGGGAAGCCGTAATAGGGGGCATGAACCAAAGACTAATTTGTAAGAAGTGCCCAGGATTGAATCTCTTCTTATAGATCCAGAACTCTGGTTAGGGGCCATAGGTTACAATAGTCTGAATTAATAGATAAGTAATGAAATACATATTACAAAGAAGCTTAGAAACCTTGTCTCCTTTGATCTTCATAATACTGCTATTATGAAGATGTACGGGTTGAATACAAAAATTTTTATCCATGTTTTATAGATGAGGAAACAGGCTCAGAGAAATTGCATGAATTGTTCATGATTATAAATCAAGGAAATGATGGAGATAAGATTTGAACCCAGATCTCTCTTGACTCCAGGTCCTATTTTCTCTCTGCTATATCAGCCTAAAGCAGGCCATTAATGATATGAAATATGGATTTTTTTTGTGTTCTACTTTGCCTCAAAAATAGAATAAATAATAATACTTGGAAGTTCCAGAGGCAGATTAACAGATTCCTGGACCCCAGGAAATGCTTAGAAACAACTTTGTTAAGTTGTTGTTGTTCAGTCATTTTTCATTTGTGTCCAACTCTTTGTGACCCAATTTGGGGTTTTCTTGGCAAAGACATTGAAGTAGTTCACCATTTCCTTCTCCAGATCATTTTACAGTGGAGGAAACTGAGGCAAACCTGGTTAAGTGACTTGCCCAGGGTCACACAGCTAGTAAGTGAATCAGGATTTCAACTCAGATCTTCCTGAATCCACTGGCCCAGCACTCTATCCACTGTGCTATCTAGCTTTCCCAAGCATGTCCAGGAGCAAATGCACAGCCTGGGTAAGTAGCCCCACATTCCTGGAAACCTTTAAGAACTCTCTAAATAACAACTTACTAGGAATGCTAGGGATATTCTTCTCCAGGGATGGGAAATCCCTCTGAAATTCCTGCATCCTAGAAATTGCAAGAATTATGCCTTAAAGAATCTGCTGGAGGGATACAGAAGAAGGGAGAAGAAAGAGAAAGACAAGTTAAGAGGAGTACCAGCAGAGAACCACAGAATTAGAGTCAAAGGTTTTAATAAAGAAGTGCTTGCCTTCTTGAAATGATAATCTCACATTAGGCAATTCATGTAATTGCACTTTGCTCTTCTCTGCAAGGGGCATTAGAAAAATATAACTATGAATTATGCTTTAAAAAATATTAACAGGTATTTCAGAATAAGAATTTATAGATCAGATGTTATTAACATTTTTTTTTCTCTTTTTGAATCATGGACATGTTTGCCAGTTAAAATTTATGGATACCTCAAAATAATGATTTTAAAAAAATGAAGGATATACTAAATTTCATTTGGGGTTTATATATATGTGTGTGTATGTATATACACATATATAACACAATACATGTATATGTTTATAGATAGTATCTTAGTACACAAGTAAATTAGTATATATACATATATATTTACATATGTCCAATCCAGGTTCACAGATGCCCTGAAATCTATCCCATGTGTCTCCTTAGGGCAGTCTTGAATTCCAGGTTAAGAACAATTATAGGAATTTTTCAAAGTATTAAATTTAGTGTTTTAGGTAATATGCAATGGTTTGGTGAAAATTTGTCAAAAAAACAAGAAATGCCACTTGGGTTGATTTTTACAAATTAATTCACTATCACTTCTTATAAAGGGGATAAAATGAAATTAAAACAAGATTTCTTTGCTTGCTGTTAGTGCTAGAAGAAGCAAATGGCTGGGCAGAGGAAATTGCTTTGGTGAGCTGAATATTGCTGCAGGGAGAAGTCCAGGCACAAAAGTTTCCCTAATGTAGAAAAAAGCCAAAAGCACAGAAGCAGGTGAAGCTGATATCTCTCTCTCTCTTTTTTTTTTTGCACATTTATTATCTGAAGGAGTGATAAAAATTAATCAGAGAAATACAACAATGTAATCCAGTTCTTTGACTGGAATGCAAGAATTCTTCCATACATCAAGAATCTCTGATGCCTTTGGTGTGGATATTGGATCCTACAGGTGATGGGAAGCTGCTGAAGTTAATTGCACAAGGAAGTGACTTGGTCAGACATGTGTGTTAGAAATATTATTTTGGCAGATGAGCAGAGGATGGATTTGGGGTAAGGAGATACTTGAGATAGGGTGCCCAATTAGACAGCCATTGCAATTGTCCATTTGAGAGGTGATGAAGGCCTGTATAAGGGTTGTGGCTGTGGGCATGGAGATATGGAGATGTATACAAGAAATACTCAAGTAAAAATGGCATGATTGACAATGGATGGAAATGGGGATGGGTCAAATCAAGTCAATAAGCATTTATTTGTTCTATTATATGCCAGGAACTATGGCTAAGTGCCAGGGTCACAACAGTAGCAAAGAACAGCCCTTGCAATCAAGCAGTTCATTGTTTAATGGGGGAGGGGTCAACATGCAAGCAGCAATATACAACATATATCTGTGTGTATATATATATACATATATATACATATATATGTACGTATATATATGTGTGTGTGTGTGTGTGTGTGTGTGTGTGTGTGTGTATATATATATATATATATATATATATATATATATATATATATATATATATATATATATATGAAAATTGGAGATAAGAGAAGGAAGACACCCAAGGAAAGGCAACAAACACTAAAGCATTAGTTTAAAAAAAAAGGAGAGTAGAGCAAGCCTTCTTGTAGAACAGAAGGTGAGATATTAGCTGGGAACTGAATGAAGCAAAGAAAGTCAGGAGAGATAAGATGAAAAGGAATAGAATTCCATGTGCATGGGGGCCAGTCAGTGAAAATAAAAGAAGCTGGGGGATAGAGGGACTTGTGCAAGGATCTCAAGTGGACAGTGAAGGGCAAAGATGAAAGCCTGGGCAATAGGAGTATGTTGGTGCACTTAATTTTAATAAGATCATTGGGAAGAGAGGAGGTATGTTTTTGTGCATGTCAGCGGAAGGTGTGGAGATTAAGAGACCTATTTTAGGTGTGTTCCATATTACATGCCTGAGAGACCCCAAATTTAAGATGACCAAGAAGCAGTTGGCAACGTGGGACAATAGTTCAAGCAAAAAGTTAAGCTGGAGATTTAAGTAGATAGATAGATATCCATATATGTGTATATACACATACAGATACAGATATACTCATACATACTTATATACATATATGTATATATCTGCATATGTATATATACATACACATAGGTGCATGTGCATATGTATGTGTATGTACATATATGCATGTGTAAATGTATGTGTGCACAATTGATTCAAATATATATGGGTCATCTGTGCATGGATATGATCATTGAACTCCTGTGAACTGTTGAGATCACCAAGGAAGATAGTATAGTCAATGTAAGCTCTGAGGAATCCTTATCTCAGCTCCTATTCCCACTGAGTAGTCAAATGTTCAAAATATATATGTATTTCTCCTTCAGTTTTCTATGAGAAGGCAGGTGTTAGTTCACTAAAGCCATCAGCTTGAGACCCCATTGATGTCCTTCTCCTCAAGATAATCAGTTAAATGTCAATTTAGTAGGCAAAACATAAAAAAGACAAACATAAAAACATAAAGTATAACCTATATACGAATTACCACTTACTAGTATGGTACTAGGGACAGAGAAGTGACGCAGTGGATAGAGCACTGGGCTAAGAATCAGGAAGACCAATCTTCCTGCGTTCAAATCTGACCTCAGACACTTACCAGCTGTGTGATCCTGGGCAGGTCAATTAACCCTGTTGGCCTTCAGTTTCCTCATCCATAAAATGAGCTGGAGAAGGAAATGGCAAACCACTCTAGTATCTTTGCCAAGAAAACTCCAAGTAGAGTCACAAAGAGTCAGAACTGACTTAAAAACAACTCAAGAGCAACAATACAGTACTGGGGCAGCTAGGTGGTGCACTGTCCTGGAAGAAAAATGATCTGAGTTCAAATCTGACCCCCATGGGCAAGTCACTTAACCCCTATTTGTCTTAATTCCTCATCTGTAAAATTGGGATACACTGGAGAAGGACATGGCAAACCACTCAGTATCTTTGCCAAGAAACCTTCATATATGAAGTCCATGGGGTCACATGGAATTGGACATGACTGAACAACAACAAAAACAACAACAATAAATATGGTACTGTAATTACAGTTGTTATAAAATGATCCCTCCAGATGTCTGACACATTCATTCACAAGAACATACAGATCTCAGGGGAAAGTGGGCTCAAGCTTAGAGAGACCATGATTTCTCTGAGGCTATGGCTGTGGAATACAATGGCTTGAAGGCCCCACCATGTTGAAAAGCTTCCAAAGCATCAGACTGGCCACAGATTATGCATCCCTGTAACCAGGGGACCAGTCTCGTTGAGTTCAAAGATGTTCATCACTGGAAGTTTGGCCATTAACAGGTGAACATTTTCTAAGAGGTGAATATTTTCAGCCACAGCAACTCATAGAGACCACCTGCTATGTTGGGTTTGGAATTTTAATTGACTGATCCAATACCTCTATGAAATTTTGTTCCTATATAGAAACCATCACTTTTGGGTAAACCAAAATACTAAACCACGCAATTTACGACTGATAGGTATGTGTAATAAAAGTTAGAATATAAAACAAATCTGAAGTTATTTGATAGATGGCTTCATTTAATTTCTGTTCTTTCCTCTAGATTTGCTTCTATGATAATCAAGTAATATGGGAGCCATAGTGCCTATATATATAGAATTTTATTGACTGAGATCCCCAAATGGGTTTTGTGGATACAGACTGATAATCACAAACCTGACAGGAGTTAAAGGGAGTTTTCTAACCTGAAGTAAGATTGTTATGTAGTTGTTTGGGGTCTATATAGTAGGAGTAGCTAGGTGATATAGTGAATAGAGCGCTAGGCCCAGCATCAGGAAAACCTAAGTTCAAATGTGACTTCACATACTAGCTATGTGACCCTGGGTAAGTCATTTTAACCAGTATTTGCCCCAGTTTTCTCATCTGTAAAATGGAAGTAATAATTGCACCTACTTCCCAAAGTTGTGAGGATAAAATGAGATAATATTTGTGAACCTCTCAACACTGTCCCTCACACATAGTAGTTCCTATATAAATATTTGCTATTATTATTATTATCATCATTATTGTTACACTAAAAAGAACTTTACTCTTTCCTTCCAAGAGAGATTTAACATTTACCTCACCCCAGCAGATGATATCAGAAATGAGCAGTTAGAACTGAAAGAGTTGAGGAACATTAAATAGTAGCAGAAACAATTAATTTAAAAAAACCCTATATATATATATATATATATATATATATATATATATATATATATATATATATATATATATATGTACATATTTATACATATATATGTGTATATATATGTATATATATATATATCAGCAGATAATAGTAGAGAAACTTTATTGTTTGTACAAAACTTTAATTTTTATTTAAGTGAAACATTCTATTTCATCTTTTAAAATCTTCTTTATCCTTTGTTTCATCTATCAATAGATCTAAAAAATAACTTTATCCTTGCTTCTCTAATGTGTTTATGGTGTCGCATTTTATCTCTAAGTTGTGCATCAATTTAGAGTTTATCCTGATTCATGGTGAGATGTTGTAATGTACCTAGTCTCTTCCAAGTTACTTTCCAATTTTCCCACAAGTTTTTAGTAGTGAGTATGTAACCTAGTAGGGCATCTAGAAGCTGCAGTGGGGAGTGCCAGGCCTGGAATCAGGAGGATTCATCTTCCTGAGTTCAAATCTGACCCCAGACACTTCCTAGCTGTGTGAAGGTGAGCAAGTCACTTAACCTTGTTTGTCTCAGTTTCCTCATCTGTAAAATGAGCTGGAGAAGGAAATGGCAAAGCACCCCAGTATCTTTGCCAAGACAACCCCAAATAGGATCACAAAGAATTGGATGTGACTGAAAAACAACTGAATAACTTAACCTTGTAGCTTAGAACTGGGGATATGCTGAATATTAGGCTGCTAGATTCTTTTGCTTCTTTCTGTATGTTATATGTGTCTTTTGTTCCATTGAATAACCTCCCTATTATTTAACCAGTACCAAATAATTTTGATGATTATTACATTTTAGTATAATAGGTAGGTTAGTACTAGATTTCCTTGGTTCCTACCTTTCTCATTATTTCTCTTGTGATTCTTTACCTTTTTGTTCCTTTAAATGATTTTTAAAAAATATTTTTCTTACCTCTATAAAACAATACCTAAGAGTTTAACTGATGTGGATTTTAAGAAGTAAGTTAAATTAAGTAGTAATTTGATATCAGGTGCCCTGGGTTTGAATTCTACTTTTGCTATATCTTTATAGTATGACCTTGGGCAAGTCATAAACTCCAGGTTTATGCTACCTCCTATTTCAGTATTTTCCTAATTCTCCCAAGTGTAAGTTTCCTTCTCACTGCCTTAGAAAATACTTTGTATATATTTCACATTAATTTATTTCTGTAAGTTAGTATCCCCTCCTACCTCTACATTGTTTCCTAAAGACTATAAGAATATAAGCTCTATGAAAGTAGGGTATATTCATATGATCATAAATTTAGAGCTTTGATCATTTAAGGTCATTGATCACAACTCCTTCATTTTACAGATAAGGAAACTGAGGACCAGAACAGATAGTATATGTGAAAGTCAGTTTTAGAACCCTGGAATTTATTTCTACCTGTGTATCCCCACTACCTACCAGAGTGTCTGGGACAAAATAAGCATCTAATAATTACTTGCAAATAGGGTTCAATTTCCTCATTTATAAAATAAAAAAGTTGAAATAGAACAAAGTTTCTCAACCTTTTCCTGCATAAAATTTTGCAGTTCTTCATGTAATAGTAGTTGTACTATTACTATCCATTGATACAGAAATTACAAGATGACAAAGACCTACTAGGAATTCAGTAACACTTTTAAATGAATTTCTGTTTTATTCATCACATTTACATACATTAAAAAAATAGTAATACATATGTGTGTGAGGCATTAAGCAGTCAAACTACATAAGGTATATTTACTTATTTCTTGAAAAGAGTCACACCACATATTTTGTCAGTATTAAATAATAATTAAAATGCTGATTTTTGGCATTTAAGCTGCACTTACATGCATTCTTGCATCCCTTGCAATTATTCCAAGATTGCCCAACAGTCTTTAGTTCACAGATAGAGAACTGTTATCCTAGAGTGTCTCTATGGTTTCACCCTACATTATTAAGCTCGTTGACCTTCTCCAATCCATCCCATACTGCCCCATCCATATTACTTGCATCTTAACTCTTATGTGATTTTAGGCAGGCCACAACCTCTCTAAGCTTCAGTTTCTTTCTCTGCAAAATGGGGATAGAACATCTGCAATGGATACTTCATATAGTATGCTAGTGAGACATCTACTTTATCAATCTTACCTAGCTATGTGAGCTTATGTAGCCATAGGCTTACATGGCTATATGAATGTGATCATTATTATTACAATTGGGTGTTCCTAGGTACTGTTAATTTAAGATATTGTCTGAGGGGTTGGGAGGCAGATAGAGCATGGCATGGCATTCTCTACCTTAAATTTCTTCCTTTCTTTCTTTTTCTCTTGCCTTCTTTCTTTCTGGTTTTTTTTATCTCAAACTTTGACTTATGATTTCTTTTTTTGTAGAGTGCTTCAGCAACAGAATGAAGTGCATATCAGTTCCTATTTTAACTAGTCTCTATGCTGGCTTTCTTTCCTAGTTTTTAAATATGTCTTGAATTTCAGGAAATTGTAAAATATTTTATTGATATCATTTGTGTTTTTATAATTTCATTTGCCATATATACTCTTCTCTCATACTAACCAGAGAGTTATCCCTTATAACAAAGAATAAAAGAGAGGGGGAAGGGGAAGCATTTCAACAAAATTAACTAAATTTCACTTCTCTGGCAAAAAGTGTACCTTTTATAATGTTTTCCAAAATGAATATGGCTCCTCAGACCATTTTCTCCAATTTTTTATTTGGAAAATATTGTCTTCTTTATATATTACCACATTTCATATCCTCCAAGTTTTCCTTCCAAGAACAAAAAAATAACAATATATTGTCAGCATCATCATCATCAACAAGCTTTTATTCTGATTTTTTTTGGCCATGGAGTTATGTTGTTTGTTAAACAGCACAAATGGAAACTGACATATTGTCTGTCTTTGAAGCTAGCCCTCAACCAAACTAATACACAGAGGGTTCTATAGGAATAGAAAGAGAGAGAGAGAGAGAGAGAGAGAGAGAGAGAGAGAGAGAGAGAGAGAGAGAGAGAGAGAGAGAGAGAGAGAGAGAGAGAGAGAGAGGAAGGAAGGAAAGAAGGAGAGAAGGAAGAAAATTTTAGATACTAAAAAAGGAGTGCAATAGTAAATAAAATAATTTAGAACTCTATTTCCCAGTCTTATTCTCCCCACTCCAATACACATCTAGTGTTTTCCTCTGGGATTACCTCTTATTTAAATGTATACAATGGTTTGCATTTTTTCTCTCTCATTAGAATATGAGCCCTTTGAGGGCAGGAACCATATTTTTGCCTTTTTTTTCTAACTCCAGTGCTTAGCATATAGTAAGCACTTAATAAATGTTTGTTAATTTGTTTTCATAAGACATACAATACCATTGTCTCTGAAGAATTGAAAACAGTTATCCCACAAAGAGCAGTGCAGAGGCACAGGTAGCAATAGCTGACCAATGAGAAACTTCAGTGAAGAACAGGAATAAAAGTCATTATGAAAGAAATGTATGGTTGTGAGAGAATATGTCCATGTGGCAAGAACAAGTAATGACAGGTAGTAAGCCATATTTTTCCATTATTAATATTACCAAGGTTAAGATATGTGAAAAACACCTTCAATATGTTGACTAAATACATTGCCATGATCTTATGGGAAGATGAAAAATCCACATGGTATTTAAAGGCATAGATGAGTTGTGATTTGTATCAATAGGGATAAAATCCAAATCAATGAGAACAGATCTTCATGAATATAGGGCACTAAATCAATGATGTTTCATTAAATCTGCATATTTGAATAGAATGAGATAGAAAGTACATAGAATATAGAAATAAAAAAAAATCTGGTCTCAATACTTTGAAGGCTATATCCTGTTTGTTCAAGTTCTTCTCACACATACTGGCTACCTAGATGGTACAGTGGTTATGGTGGTAGACCGTGAATCAGGAAGGCTCGAGTCCAAATACAATCTCAGACACATACTAGCTATGTGACCTTTGCAAGTCACTTAATCTCTCATTGCCTCAGTTTCCTCAACTGTAAAATGGGGATAATAATACCATCTACTTCCCAGAGTGGTTGAATCAAATGACATAATATTTTTAAAGTCCTTAGCATAATAACTAGCTCATACTAGACATTATATAGATGCTAATTATGATCCTCCTCCTCTTCATCATCATTACTGCTTATATGACCCTAGGTCAGTCACTAACTCCTTAGCAACCCAGACAATTATCTTGGGTTATAAACTGCAGAACAGTTGCCAACCTTTGCTGTAGGTAGAGGAATTTTCCATGTGACGAGTTCCCTAAAGTAATGAAATCATAGTTCTGGGCCAAACAATATCATGGCTAACAACAAAAAATACTAACTTAAACTACTTTCTATAGTGCTTACTAATTGCGTGACCCTGGGTAAGCGACTTAATCCTGTTTGCCTCAACTCATCTCTAAGATAAGCTGGAGAAGGAAATGGCAAACCGCTCCAGTATCTTTGTCAAGAAAACCTCAAAAATGGTGATCACACAGAGTTGGACACATCTGAAGCAACTCAACAGCAGCAAAAGCTATGTTGAGGTTCCTGGCTTTTTGTTTTTTGTTATTAGTTTAGTAGGATGAATCCATCTGGCCTACTAATTATCCTCAGAGTAATTCAAGGAAGCTAGTACCTACTAAAACCCTTATGAATAAACATATTTCCTGAATCATTTGACAGAGAGTATAAAAAACATTTAGTGCCTATGCAAAGCAGTATATGAGTTACAAACCACAGACAGAAAGATGGAGCTGTAAAAGAAAATTTCTAATGATTGGTTTTGGAGAGCTATTAAAGATTTTTTTGGGTAGAGGGGTGGCATTGGAAGATGATACAAATATCTTGCTGTTACTTGTACTAGAAAATTTGAATGCTATTCTGTGTAATTAGAGGCAGCAACAGCAATAATTATGAAGCATGTGCAAAGGTACTGAGATAACAAAAAAATGCCCAAAACTGTTGATTCCCTCCGAGATCAATTGAAAACAGTAGTCAAAAGCTTAAGGAGATACAAGGGTGCAAGGCATTACAAAGAGCAAATGAAATAATTTAATAGCATTCAGGAACTTTACTCTGGAAGATGGAGATGTAAAAAGTTCAGGGATTAGAAAGAACCACTAAAGAAAGGGAATGTGAAAAATTTCTAGTTATTTTTATAATCTCAAAAAGTTCTACAAAAACACAAGTTGGATGAAATGAGAAACAGGAAACTTGCATACTTAAAATTAATCAATAACACAACAGATATTTCAAAGAAAGCAATGAAAACTCTAGTTTCTCTGCAAACTGAAAAGTGCAAAATGGGCAGATAAGATCTACAGTTACTGGTACAAACTCTTCACAGTGGCACATTAAGTAATAGCAAAGCACTTTTAAGTTTCTTTTCAGAGTGGAGCTTCATCTCAACTTTCATAAAAGAAGGCATCCTATATCTACTACCAAAAGTTGAGAAAACATGTAGTCTCCAAATATTGGCAAATTGTATGTTTGTGTAATTTATACAAAGCATTTCCAACTTGTAACAGTTTAAAATAATCTATAAATACTTAACAGGAAAAGAATAAATAGACTGAGGAACCAAAAGGCAGTTATACAGGCCTCATGGAGATAAAGAATAGTTTACTAATGATTTGCTAATTTTGGGAAAAGATGGCTCAAAGTGCCATTATATTTACACTGTCTTTTTTCTGATTATTACAAAGACTTTGATGCAGTTCTGCACTCATCACTTGTTCATGTATGTCAAATGTATAAAATAGATCCAGGTATCATGAAAATCCAGAATTCTTAATTTTCACATGGAAAACAATTCTGTATTAAAAACTGAACACAGACAAAATATACCCACATAAACAATTATTATCTCTTTGATATATTTCTTATAAATGTGTTTTATTTGGAAAAGACAAAGGCATGTATAGGAATAATGTCAAGAACAGTTGTTATACAATAAGGCATCTTTCAGGGAAAAAGTTCAAATCCATTATCATTTCTGCTAAGTAGAATTGAGTATGACTTCCAACTTAAAGGACACATACCAAAAGACCTTAATTCTATGATAAATATTGATGATATCATTGTATGGCTTCACTGAAAAACAAATTAAATATTTTTTAGGTTCTTTAATGAAAACAAAATGACTTTGAACTTTATAAGTATAAAATTCCAAATATAAGTAAAGGAAAGATAGAGGCTAGAGGGTTTGAGCTTAAATTGAGCTGATACTTAACTAAAGGACAAAAAAGATGCTGTACATACCTTTGTCTTTTCCAGATAAAACACATTGACAATAAAGCTAGCAAAAAGACAGCAGGTGTGTATGTCAAAAAGCTTATTGGCATCCTGAAATCAAAACTGAATGCAAAGAACATTTTTAATGCAATTGAAATCTAAGAGATTTAATATATCAGAACTGTAAAAATGGATCATGTCAGATTTGGAGAGTATGCTAAGAAAAACACAGAGGATTAAAGCCATACTCTAAATACATAATTGGAATTTAACAAAACAGTATTGAAACAAGTAGATTTGTTGATTAGTAATATCAAAGGTCAAAAATGGCCACTGGATTTGTCATGTTTAACCAAAAGTAATTTATCTCCAGAGGGAACATGAGGAATGGTTAACATCCAATAATGGAGTCAAAAGGTCTTCCATGGACAATAGTCACATTAATTAAGTTAGTGAACAAGAATCAAACAAATATTTATCTTAAGGATGGGTTATAGAAATGGAAATGTTTATGACCATAGTTCAAGATTAGGTTGTCACTCTCAGAAATTATTCAGTGTTTACCTATGAAACTCATGGGCTTATTGGTAAGTTAAGATTATGCAAGTGAAGAGTAGAAGCTGTTCAACACATCATTGTATGCTAAAATAATAATTATAATTATTGTAAGACATATCTTTCATGGACTCACAAATGATAAATCCTCATACTACAAAAACTGATCTTAAAATAACCTTGAAAATTGAAATTTTTAAACTATGTCAGACCCAGTGTATAATCACAGACTGAATAATTATTATCTACAAGTGCTTAGATAAGGCTTTGATCGACGAAAATTTAGAACAATGTTTTTAATGGCTTTCACTATTCCAAATACTCAATATCTAAGATACATGTAATGAAGAATTTCCAAAATAGGGACCTAGAAAACTAGAAAGCAATTTGTCAGAAACTAGGTATAAAGCAGCACTGAGAGAAGGTCAATATAGGTACGTGATTAGGTATAAAGATGATATTATAAGAAAATTAGGAAAATAGAAAATACTTTATCCATCATATTTATGAATAAAAGAATGACTTATGAATGAAGAAGAGATAGAGAGCATTATGGGACACAAAATGGATAATGTAGATTGTTATTGTTCCTCCTTTCATCTGAAAGAGGACTAATGACATCATGAGCATGACTTGACTTGCATGAATTGGATTTGAGTAACACATCAAATTAAAAAAGATTTTGCGCAAACAAAACAAATATAGCCAAGATTAAAAGGGAAGCAAGCAACTGGGGGAGGAATTTACAGCAAGTTTCTCTGATGAAGTCCTTATTTTTCAAATACATAGAGAACTGGGTCAAATTTATAAGAATGTAAGTCATTTCCCAGTTGATAAATGGTCAAAGGATATGAACAGGCAATTTTAAGATGAAGAAATCAAAGCTATCTATGGTCATATGAAAAATGTACTAAATCATTATTGATTAGAGAAATGCAAATTAAAATAATGCTGAGGCACCACCTCATACATAGCAGATTGGCTAATATGACAGAAAAAGAAAATGGCAAATGTTGGAGGGGGATGTGGGAAAGAAAGGACACTAATATACTTTTGGTGGTGTGTGTTGTGAACTGATCTAATCATTCTGGAAAGCAGTTTTGAACTATGCCCAAAGGGCTATCAAACTTTGATCCAGCAATGCTGCTACAAAGTTTGTATCCTAAAGACTTTTTTTTTTAAAAGGAAAGGACTTACATGTACAAAAATGTTTATAGAAGCTTCTTTTGTGTTGGCAAAGATTGGAGATTGAGAAGATGTTCATTGATTGGAGAATGGCTGAAAAAGTTGTGCTATATGATTGTAATGGAATACTATTGTGCTATAAGAAATAATGAGCTGGATGGTTTTAGAAAGATCTAGCAAGATTTACATGAATTGATGCAAAATGAAGTAAGTAGAAGCAGAAGAACACTGTACACAGTAACAGCAATATTGTGTAATAATCAACTGTGAATGACTTTACAATTCTCTGGAATACAATGAGCTAAGATAATTCTGAAGGACTTATCATGAAAAATGCTATTTTCCTCCAGAGAAAGAACTGATGAAATATGACTGCAGATTGAAGAATGTTTTTTTTAACTGTCATTATTTATCTTTTTTGCTATTGTTAGTCTGTGTTTTCTTTCACGTCATTAATATTGAAATATGTTTTGCATGACAACACATATATAACTAATAACAAATTGCTTTCCTTCTCAAGGAAGGTAGAGGGGAGGGAAGGAGAGAGAAAATTTGGAACTCAAAATTTAAAAAGCAAATGTTAAAAAATTATATTCACATGTAAGTAAGAAAAAATAGAAATAAATAATAAAAAATTGGGACTTAGCAGTAACCACAAATATGTGAATCAAGAATGGAATACATGTCATTAATATTATCCTGTCTACTCCAGGGATGTTTTAATGAACCCACTGAAGAAAGATTTACATCCTAATATTTTTATACAATTAAAATATTTAATATACCTTTGAAATCATCCAGAAAACATCAAATAACAAAGCATAATATTAGTATAGGTTTTTGTTCCAGAACCATTTTTATCTAAAATGCATCAAAAAGATAAAAAATATTATTAATTAATTATTAATTATTAATAATGTCAATAACAACTTGATGCATTGGTATACAAATGATCACAGAGGTAGGTGAATTGGAATTAGAGAACAAAAATTTTTGTGGCTGAGGTGCTCATTATTGTTTTATAGACCCCAATAATCTATTATATGCATCAATGATTCCTTGTATGGTAAATTTAGAATTGAATTTAAACTGTTTTCTGAATCAACTACATAGTCTTAGTTAAGACTACATATGACTACATGAAGACCATATATGTTTTTGCCATGATGAAGATATTCTGATGAAGACACTTTTTAAAAGTGCCTTAACCACTCTTCAAAAATGTGATTTCTTTAGAATGAATGGAGCCCAATGCTTGAAAAAGGATAATGAAGAATTAAGAAATAGAAAGTAGTAAGTAGAAAGAAGATAAGGTATGCTAAGTGAAAAGGAAAGAGGGAAAGATAATAAATTCCAAATAATTAAAAATTTCCCAAGGATAATGATCTGTCCTGAAACATATGTGTAGTTAGCTCTAAAATGAGATTTTAATGTGTAAGGTTTTTTTTGTTTAATAAAATGTTTAAAACACATCTTAGGTAAACAGATTCTGTTAAATGGTGTTTTAAAGATTGATAAATTTTAAATTACATTTTATTTTTTAATTAAATATATTTCACTCTTCTTTTGTCAAAAGTCTGAAGGTGCTTTTAAAACTCTCCATTTTTAGGTTTAAGCCAGCAGCCAGCAGCTGAAATTGACATGTGAGAGTTCTTCTAAGTCCCAGATGCTGGCTGCCAACTGCCTTTTTGTTCTTGTTTCCATGGAAACAGAGGTTGGCTTCATGAAAACAAGGTAAGTACAACTTTTACAACAGAGAAGTGGAACACTCCTTTGTCAATTTCAGCTTGCTGGCTGAGACCTGTAAGTGCTAGTTTCCAAAATGCATATAGTTTGGAAGCCAGTTGTGGCATAAAAAACCTATAAAGCAAAATATTAGGATGAATTTTCCACATGGATTCCAGCTTGAAAAAGTGATAATCAGATCATAAATTTAGAACGGGAAGAGACGTAAGAGGCCTTCACGTCCACTCCCCTCATTTTACAGATGGAATAGAGGCACATAGAATCAAGTGACTTGCTCAGAATCATACATCTGGTTAACATCTGAAGCAGGATTTGAAGCCAGGCCTTCCTGATTCCCAATCCAAAGCTATATCCACTACACTACTACATTAAATTGTGAGTCATTACCATGCCTACATAATTCAAAACTTTATTTTGCCAACAAGTTTCCTGAACAAATTGGAGATAGTGAATGGACACATGAAGCATGATAGCAATAGAAATTCTTTCATTTAATATGATATCAAGATTTACTTTTCATATAATTATAGAATTTTAGAACCAAAGTGGCCTGAAAAACCATATAAATTACCAGCCTTCACATTTGTGGCTATCCCAACTTACAAATGAGTATCAAAACTAGAAAAGTTAGATGAATTTGCTCAGAAGTTTCACAGCTGGTTAAATTGCAGAGCCACAGATACAACTCAAAGGTATTGACTCCTTGAACATTAAATGAGTTTATTACTGTGTGCATTAAAAATTCAAGAAGGATAAGCTGACTTGACTATAAGAGTGTGCTTGGATCTAAGGATGACTACTTGCCACTGCTTTTCTTCATAGGTATGGAAAGTTGTACCAGTTTAGCTGTGGTTATAATATTATGTTAAAAAATTATAGTTCACTTTTTCCTGGGCATCTTTTTTCAGTGCTCCCAACTATTAAAACTTAGGAAACAGATATTTCTGCAGAAACAAAAAAGAGGAATACATAGTTACTGGTTTTACTCCAGAGCTCATTTGGACACTGGTTTCTGGAAATTAAAGCAAATACTAAACTTTGGAATAATGCTTCAGTGCATTTCTTTATTCTCTTTAAATGAAAGTTGGTATAGATGCAACTAAGGTTTCTTAAAAATGTTCTGTCTCACTTTGGTTATGCTGACTAAAATTATTATTTTAAATATTAACTTTGTGAGTCTTTTGAAATGTTTTGTAAAGAGGCTCTGTAGAGAGTACATCAAAAATAAAGCAGAAGGCTGGAAAAGCCTGTAGGCTACATCTGTTACCTGTTTGGGTGTCATTTAAAAACATATATTTACATTTCTCATTTGAATTCTCTTCCCCCTGACTCAAAACTGATTCTGTAAATGCTAAGTGTTGCTCAGTGTTTTATGAAAACTGTATCTTTAAAATGAAGATTAAAAAGCAGAAGTTGATAATGCTAATTTCTATTTCAGTGAATCAAAGAACAGTGATTAAACACCAGGTTCCTTAAATGATGTTCTATCATAGCCTCCATGTTTCCCATCACACTACATATGGTCCAATTGTTTACAGATTACAAAAAAAAAATCCCTGCTCAGATGTTAAAACAAGATGTTTTCTTCACTTTCAAATGGCAGGCTGACTGCCAATTTTTACAATTTGTTATTCTGTGTAAAAAAAAAGAAAAAAGAAGAAGAAGTTTAATTATCACAATTTCTCATGTTTGGACATTAGTATGTGATGGCCTATCAATGTGAGGACTGACAGAAATGAACCCCTGTTTCCAACAAAACATTAGTCCACTGGCATATAAGGAAAGCTCTTGGGAAGTATTCTTTTTATATAAACACGTATGGAGAGGTGACAGCAAAATCAGGAGGGAAATTCATCTCAGCCAGAAATAGGTAACACAACATCAAGGCAGAGCAGCCACCTGCCAGTGACAAAGTTCTTCCATTGGCACCGTCTGGCAGTCAGAATTTCTACATGTGAAACAATACTGAAACTTGCACTACCATAGCTTTGCTGGTCAATGGGTCATCGAATTAATTAAAACATTTGGTGTAAATAATCTCTGACACAGTGGCAAAGCAATGGTGACAGTGAGACAAATCATCCATCAAGGACTCTGCATTAGTATACCAAGCTTCTGGATGAGCAGAAGCTAAAAAATAGGAACTCAGTACCTGGAGGAGGGGATGCTTTACCTTTATCTCAAATTTCTTATTCAGAAAAAGGGAATTGGTTGGGTAAAAAAATAACAGGGACTGTTTACATCATTGCATTCCAACTAGCAAAGTGCCTTGAAGGCACTGAATTAATATTGAATGACTAAATGAATGAGAGTACATTAAGTAAATAAGTATTGATTCTGAGTTTGGGGTCTCACATGTGGTGGACATAAAATAAATAAAGGAAAATTCCTAAAAATAAATACAATATACTTTTCCTTTCTGATTCCATTTTTGTTGGTTTTCCAAAGATACATACAGGAAGTGTGAGATTCTAAGACTCTTGTCTATATTACAACAAACTTTTTTTTTTTACCCTAGGGAATAAATGGGCACATGAAGTTGCATGATATAGTGTCTTTATTGTGATCGTCTCGAGACTTCAATTGTCACTGTATATAATTTGAGCTACCTGGACAAATATTTAAGTGATTTTTCCAAAACTCTAGTTAGCTTTTTCTGCTGTCCAAGAATTTTACCACTAGATGGTGGTCTCACTTGTTTTGTATGAATTGAAGTTTTTCAGAGTATGCAGACAGCACAGGAATCCAGAGACATTAATTCTCAATGCAGACCCATTCGTTTTAATAGCATTTCTTATCCAAATTGTAACTGTATAATTCGCAAATCTAATTTTTCTAAGATACTATTTGACAAAAGCAAAGAACAAAGGCTTAAATAGAAGACATCTATCTAAACATGATAAATCTATTGATATACTCTGAGAGTTATGATATAAATCTCATCTTCTGAAGAAAAAATTCTTCCAAGTACATCACCACTGTCCATACTAGAGCCTGAAAGGTTGGGTTTGAAGCTGTGAAGTCACAGCTATTCTTTCATTTCATTAAGCTGACATCTCTAAGTGATGACTTAGCAAAGGCTAATTATAATTTCTTCTCGTATACAGTCAAAGGCAACTAGTCTTCTGCTCTTCATTTCTTTCTCCCAAAGTAAGTAACTTTAAAGATTAACATGGTAACACTGAAGCAATGCCTTTATTCATCTTCTGATAATTCCTTTTTGAATTCTGTACAATTCTTTTCCATACTCCTCAATCTTCTAATCTTTTTTTCAGTTACCTCCCTCTTAGCAGATGATTTCACATTTTCTCAGTTTGCTGAGATTAAGGACATTGATCTTGCCCTTAATCTTTTCCACTTATCTCCCTTTCACCTGTTGCCTCACTCCTTGTGTTCTCAGTATTTCTCTGTATCTTTACTCACTTTTACATTCTCTCTCAAAGAAGTGTTTCAGCTTCTAGACAAAGAAAATTACTTCACGTAAGATCTTGATCCCATTCCCTTTACACTCCTGAATTGTATTTTCAGTTTTCCCTCTCTTCATTAGCTCTTTCCCCCATTCTACAGTAATATCCATGTAAATATTCACATGTGTAACTTTTCTCCTAGTTCATAAAAATCCTTAAGGACAAGGATTGTCTTATATATCTTCAAATTACATATATTCCCAATAAATATGTGCAAAGCAGATAGTCTATATCTCTGTCTATTTATCTATCTATCTATCTATCTATCTATCTATCTATCTATCTACACATATTTGTGAAAAAAATAAATGTTATGAGTCTTTTTACTGGTGTTAAACCATGCCATCTGTCCATAAGATCTATGAAGTAGGTCAAATTAATCCGTGGTTCAGCTATTCAACTTTGCATCAATTTTTTTTCTTTTATTCTTCCCCCACCTATAATATTCTTACCAGACATTTACCTCAAGAATTAAAGGTCCTTGTTACCTAGGAGAAATAATGAACAGCTAAATTTCACTCATTCTGGGATAGCTTGCTTTGGTTGTTATTAGATGGCATTTTTTGTAGTAAATAGTACTAAATCTTATTTCTTCAGATAAATGAAATATAGAATAACCAAAGGATAATCAGTAGTTGATAACAGAAATTTACTAAGAAATATAGACATGATTTGAATGTAACAAAAAAGAGCATACCATTCTTCTTCTTCTCCTTCCCCTCCTCCTCCTCCTCCTCCTCCTCCTCCTCCTCCTCCTCCTTCTTCTTCTTCTTCTTCTTCTTCTTCTTCTTCTTCTTCTTCTTCTTCTTCTTCTTCTTCTTCTTCTTCTTCTTCTTCTTCTTCTTCTTCTTCTTTTCCATTTGGTATTATTCTAAAAGTAATATGCTTCCAAAGAACTGGTCTTGGAGTCAGAAAGCTTTGTCTTAGATTTGTCATTAAGTAGTTCTGTGACCATTGCACTGACATTCTCAATTTTTTCAGTTGCAAAATGAAAGTGTACCTCAATTATTTTTCAGGTCTATGATTCTTTGAAGTTATAACTCTGTAACACTTTATAATACTTTACATCTTTTTCATATAGAGTTGTAATTGATTGGCAGCAAAGCAAATGTTATGCACCCCAAAACAATAGATTGTGGACTCTATATATAGTTTTTGTACTTAAGTACTCATGTAGGAGGTATTAAAAGAAGATGCCCACCTCCCCTGATCTTTGCAACTTACCCAGAAGCCAATAGGCTATCCTTACTACATAAGTACTAATAGAAAGCTTACTAAAACATTAAAACTTTAGAGCTTACAAAGATTATTTAACATGAAAGTGCAAGATGGGTGACAGGTGGGCACCAAAGGTAGATAAGCAGCCTTGTGGCTCCAAGAAGCTGTAGCATGTGCAATGGCTATACCCTGGTAAAAACATTTCAGCAGATGGGCTAAACAAGGTTGAGAATAAGTGACAAGCCTGAAACTTATTGGTGAGTTTGAGGGATGTCTACCCTAAGCATGTGCAGACTTTCGTAGTAGAAAGGGCAAATGAGAACCATTTGTTCCAACAGCCATGAAGGAGGCTAAAGCAGGAGATGTGCAGCTCTTAGAGTTTAGTCAGGCATCAAAGATACAAAAGTCATCCACCATATCTCTGGCTACTATGAGCTATCTTGACTTTTATCTTGCCACTGGAATTCTATGACTCTGGTAGAGTGAGGTTGATGGCTTTGTGCAACTCTTCCTCACTTAAATCCAATTCAGAAGCAAGTGAAGATGTCACCCCATGATGTCACTGATCTTGTTTGAAAACAAAGAACAAACAACAACATTTAGCATGTAAAAAGGCCCACCAAGGAAACAATTCATTTCTCTCTTTAGTACTATGGGACACCTTCCATAATCAAATGATTTATTTTTTCCCACAAATAGGACTAAATATTCATTCACTAGTATCTTCTTTAGGATTCAAACTGTTATCTCTTCATCATTCTTTTTTTTTCTTTTTTAAAAATTTATTTATTTTTAGTTTTCAACATTCACTTCCACAAGATTTTGAGTTCCAAATTTTTACCCCATCTCACCCCTCCTCCCACCCCAAGATGGTATGCCTTCTGAATATTCCTTCCCCTAGTCTGCCCCCCTTCTATCTCTCCCTCCCCCTTCTTTTATTCCCTTCGTCTTCTTATTATGATTCCTCAAGCCCAAGTACCCTGTTGAGAGGAGACAATAGGATTTTCTGGACTATAATACTCTCCCTTGTTTTCATAATAGCATAGCAAACTTTATAATATTTAAAAAGGATTTGCTATGAAGAACTATGAGAGCATACAAAGGAGAGAGGTTTTTCAATTTGTTTATTTTCTAGGGTGTTTTACATTGAATGCTTAGTTTATTGATTTTTTTCCCCTTCTTTTCTTTTTGGTTAATGAAAATAGAGATACAAAATTTCACCCAAAGAGAGCTATGTCTGAACCTCAAAATTTTAAGTATTTTATTTAATTGTGTTAATTTTCATTGATGAAATTTTCTGTGGTTTCTGTGGTTTGTTCTTTTGACCTGATGATTCTTTAGGTGTTAATAATTAAATTTTCATTTAACTTGAAATTCATTAATTCTTCAGTGGACCTTTAATGATTACAATTTTCATTGCATTGTGGTCAGTAAAGTATATAGTTTTTAATGTATAGCACATGGTATTTTAAAAAAATAAATGTACCATGCACAGTTAGGGATATGCATCTTGCTTTCTATTCCAAGTCAGAAATTGCTAGGAATACTGAGATGTTTTAAAAGTAGATTCTGATTGCCTCCTCTCTATTTAACCTTTCTTCCTTCCTTCTTTTATTTTTTCTTTCCTTATTTACTTTATTTACCCTTAAGCATTATTTTTTCCTTGTGATTATTCTTCTCTCACGTTATTCCCTTCATCCTCTTTCTTTCCCTCTCCCTGCCTGCATGAATCTTTGAGTTGAAAGTAAATTATATATATGTGTGTTTAATACAACTTTATCCAATTCAGATGTAAATGATATTATGAAATGACCCTCCCTCTGAACTTTTCCTCTATGCTCTTATTCTCTTCTACTAGTGATCCCATTTATATCAAATAGTAAATTAATCCTCCTTTTCCCTCATGTATCTCATGTGTATTGTTTTTTTATTTCCCTCATGTGTATTGTTTTTTTATTTCCCTCCTATAGTCTCCTCTCCAAGCCCTGTTTTCCAGCCACCTTCATGTCACTGACATCTTGAACTCTACCTCTGGTTTCCTTCACTTTGATATTTGAGTTTTTCTTTATCTTCCTCATGCCCAGGGCTTTGAAACTTCCTTAAATCTTGTTAAATGCCCTGAATGACTTCCCTCTCCTTTCTCCTTCTTCTGCTTCTACTATATAATACTCCTTCATTTGTTTCCCTCTCCCCATTAGAAATTAAGTTCCTTGAAGGCACTGTATTGTTCACTTGACTGTATTTATGTTCTGAGCATTTAGCCATTATTCCAGAAAGAAAGCACCAAATATAAATAAATAAACTCTCCCTCCCTCTCTGTCTCTCTCTCCCACTCCCCAATTAAAAAAAAAAAACCACAACAAATCGGCATAAAAATAGAGTCCTTGTGTATATCCTATCTAACTCTAGGACCCTTCAAGAAATTAATATTTTAAAGGGGCATTTTTGTCTCACATTGGAATTCAATTATTTTATTGTACTTTGATTTTTTCAAATTGCTGAAGTGAATTTATTTTTTTAGGATTATCTTGATTTCTATGTTTGCATTTTAAGTTTTTTTTGCTCTTCTGTATTCTTTCATTAACAATTCTTTAATGTCATTTATTTTATTAATGTCCATCCCCCTGCACCCCTGTAGAATTATACTAAATTTTGTACAGTACATTATTCTTGTATTTTGGTTTTTGGAATATTGCATTCCAAGATTTTCTCTTCTTTATAGTAGATAGTGTCAACTTTTGTGTGATTCTGATTATCCTGCTGTTTGCAACATTTTTTATTTTACCTAGGAAATTTTAGCTATTAGATGTTAATATTCTTGTATGTTTTTCATTTGGGGTTTCTGTCAGAGGAAGATTAACAGTTTCTTTCAACTGTTTCTTTGTTCACTGGTTGTAAAAGATCCACATAATTTTTTTTTTATGATTTCTTAAAATGTGGTATTGAAGGGGTTTTTTTTGGTTCAGTACTGATTTTTTGGAAGTTCATTGGTTCTTGGGTATCTCCCCTTGACCTATTTTCCAAGTGTTTTTTTACATTAAAATGTATTATTTACTCTAATTTTCAATCTCTTAGCTTTGTTCTAATATTTCTTAATGTCTCTTTGAGGTATTGAATTCTGACTACTCATTCAATTTTTAATGGAATCCACTACTTGGCTATTATATATTTGAAGATATTTACTTTATTTTCTATTTTTTGCCCTCTAGAATTATAAATTCATTTCTTATGTCATTTAAAAAAATCCTTTCTTTCTTTTTTTTTCCCTTCAGTTTTGTCCTTATGGCTAAACCATTTCCCCCCTTCTATTTGCTCTTCCTATAATTGTCATAGACTTGGTCTTTCATTGTGGCTAAATTTCTTTGGCATCTTTAAGCTCATAACATTTCTTTTTCTTTTTCTGAATTAATATTTTATTTTTTCCCAATTACAAGTGATAACAATTTTTAACATTCAGTTTTTAGAACATTAAGATACAAATTATCTCTCTCCTTTTCCCCCTTCCACCTCCCTAATACAATAAGTAATTGAATATAGATCATACATGTTCAATCATGCAAAACACATTTTCATATTAGTCTTGTTATAAAAGAAAATACCAAAAAAAATGAAAAAAAATAAAGAAAGTGAGAAATTATGTGCTTCAATATGCATTCAGACTCCATCAGTTCTATCTCTGGATGTCAATACAATTTTTCATTGTTAATCCTTTGTAATTGTCATAGATCATTCTATTGCAGAGAAGAGCTAAGTTATTTACAGTTGACCATCACACAATACTGTTATTACTATCTACAATGTCCTCATAGTTCATCTAACTTTACTTTGCATAAGTTCATATAAATCCTTCCAGGTTTTATTTTTTCTGAAAACATTCTGCCCATTGTTTCTTATTGCACACTAATATCCCATAACAATCATATACTGCAACTTGTTCAGCCATTCTGCAATTGATGGACATCCCCCAGTCTCCAATTCTTTGCCACCATATAAGGAGATATTATAAATATCTTTTTATATAACTGTAGATATGCTTTGATTTCTTCATATGCATAGTGCCTATTCATATCCTTTGACCATTTAACAATTGGGGAATGGCTTGTATTCTATAAATTTCACTTAATTCTCTATATATTTGAGAAATGAGGTCTTTATCAGAGACATTTGCTGTAATCCCCCCACTTTTCTTCTAATTTTGGTTCCATTGGTTTTGTTTGTGAAAAATGCTTTACTTTAATATTATCAGAATTACCCATTTTACATCTCCTAACACTCTTTATCTCTTGTTTGGTCATCGATTATTCCCTTACATATACATCTAACAGGTAAACTATTTATACTCCTCTAATTACTTTATGATAGCACCCTTTTTGTATAAACCATGCATGCAATTTGACCTTATCTTGGTATACAGTTTGAATCTGTATCTAGTTTCTGTTTTTCAATTTTCTGAACAGTTTTTGTCAAATAATGACTTCTTGTCCCAAAAACTTATGTTTTGGGGTTTTTCAAATACTAGATTACTATGATCATTTTACTACTCTGTATTGTTTGGGTAAATCTACCCCACTGATTGATTATACTATTTCTTAGCCAGTACCAGATTGTTTTGATGATTACTGATTTATTATAAGTTTGAGATCTGGTATAGCCAGGTTATTTTCCTTTGCATTCTTTTAAAAATTAATTTCCTTGATATTCTTGACCTTTTGTTTTTCCAGATGAATTTTGTTATTATTTTTTTCTAGCTCTACAAAATATTTTTGGTAGTTTGATTGGTATAACACTAAATAAATAAATTAATTTAGGTGGAATTTTCATTTTTATTATATTGGCAGACATCCTAGAATATGAAGACAAAACAAGCTACTAAAATTCTACTAGAAAGTAATAAAAAAAAGAATGTTTAATAAATATAGTTATTCATTTTGATGAACAAAGATGTTAAATGCATTATCTGGATACTACTCATGGTTAAAAAAAAAATGATTCACATTTAAAATAAAGAGACAACCATATCATAGCCAAAGAAATTTAGAAGGAATGTAGCCCAGGATTTCAAAACCCATTTTAGTATATCACAAATACAGATCATGACAAAGTCTGTACATTTTTCATTTCAATAAATATTCATCAAACTCTTATTCTATTAGGCACTATGTTAGATTATAAGAATACAGAAATGAAAATTATATATTACCTAGCTTTAAGAAACTTAAAATCTAATAGAGATGATCAGACATACATAAATTAGTATAATAAAAACTGGAATGAAAAGCAGCATGGCATAGCTGGCTTTCATATCAGGAAGATGTAGATTCAGGTCCTCCCTGTGATCCATACTAACTGTGTCATCCCAGGCAAATTACTTAATCTCTAAGTACCTAGGCAGCCCTTTAAGTTTTTAAGTTGCAGAGAAGGTCCTGATGTGTATTGGTAAAAGAAATTCCTTACCAGTAACTTTCTAAACTGTGATATAATAACAAATATTGTACAAAATCATATCATTAAATGATTAAGTTCGTAGAAGTCCAACAGAGTTGCTAAGATTGAAAGAGAGGGGGCAGTTAGGTGGCACAGTGGGTAAAGCACCGGCCCTGGATTCAGGAGGTCCTGAGTTCAAATCCAGCTTCAGACACATAACACTTACTAGCTGTGTGATCCTGGGCAAGTCACTTTACCCCATTGCCCAGCCTAAAAAAAAAAAAGAGATTGAAAGAGAAAGACGTCTCTTCCAGCTAGGTTGGAGGGGGTAGGGAATCAAGGATGAACAGAGTGGTATGGAAACTTTTCCTTGAAGTATGATAAGGATTTCAATAAGGCAAAGATCTAAAGAAAATTCATTTTAGAGGGCAGGTCAATATATGGTAAGTAATCTATTTAGACTGGAACATAGGCTATGTCAATGAAAGTAGTGTGAAATAAGGCTTCTGAAACCAGACAGTAGAATGACTTGAATAGCAGGATAAGAAGCTTTTATTCTATCCTGTAAGCAATGAGGTATCTGTTTTTAATATGCCTGTGGGAAGACTGCTTGGGCTTGACTTGAATGATTGTGGAGGGCATAATGAAAGCAGACAAACTCACATATAATACTCATATCAATCCAGGAGAGTGGGTAGTTGGGGGGGTGTGGAGAGGCCAGAATTGGCAGGATTTCAATGGCAGCAGAAGGGAAGGAACACATATAGCAATAAATAATTGCAGATGAAGAAGTCAAAGAATGTGGCACTTGATTGCATGTGTTGAGGACAAAGACACAATTTAGAAAAAGGAATCATTCTAAGGTTTTGCCAGTTTTTGATTCCTCAACTAGGCAGCTAAGTGCCACAGTGGATAGAGTGTCAGGGCTGGAGTTAGGAAGTTCTGAAAATTTCATACTTGATCTTTGATCTTTGAGAGGACCATTGGAATTTATTGAGTAGGGGAATGGCATGGTTGGATCTATACTTTAACAGAATGACTTTGGTGATTGAATAGAGGATGCGTTGGAGTGGGAAGTGCCTTTAGGCAGGTAGATTTACAAGTTAGCCATTAAAATATTCTAGGTGTGAGGTGATGAGGGCTATACCAGAGTGGTAGCAGTGTCAGAGAAAGACATATTTGGGAGATTTTGAAAAGGTGAAATCAACAGGACTTGTCCATATATTTGATAAGAGGGTTTTGATGAGGAGTTGAGGAAAGCATTTGGTTATAAGACTAGGGGAAGGTAGGAAGGGCAAAAGGGTGGAGGGGAAATATAATGAATTTTGTTTTGGACATGTTAAGTTCAAGATGTCTGCTGGGTATCAAGTTCAAGGTGTATGAAAAACAGTTAGAAGTGGGTTAGCAGTGGGGTTAAAGTAGGGTAGGTAGATCTAAGAATCATTAATAAATTACAGTAAATTCAATCCTTGGGAGATGACAAGACCATCCAGTGCAGAGGGAGAAGACAATGGGGCCCAGGCTAGAATCCTGTGGAATACTTATGGTTAGAGGGAGTGATCTGGATAGGGATCTGGCAGAGGAGACTGAGGAGTGGTTAGATAGGTAGGAAGAGAGTCAGGAGAAAGTGGTGTCCTAAAAACCTAGAAAAAAGAGAGTATCAAGGCTGATAGGAGTGATCAACAGTGTCAAAAACTGCAGAAATTCAAGGAGAATGAAGGCTGAGAAAAGGCCAGTTATTTGGCAAGTAAGAGAATAATCTCTTACACATTTGGAGAGAACAGTTTCTGTGGAATGATAAGGTAGGAAGCTAGATTAGAAAGGGTTAAAAAATAGTGAGAGAAGAGAAAGTAGAAGCATTGACTATGGATGGCTTTTTCAAGGAGTTTAGCCATAATGGGTCAAAGAGATACACAATGATAATTAGTGGGGATAGAAAGATTAAGTGAAGATTTTTTGAAAATACTTGAAACATAGACATAGTTTTAGGCAGTAGAAAAGGAGCCAGTGGACTGGGACAACTAGGTGGCATAGTAATTACAGTTCTGGGCCTGGAATCAGGGAGACCTGAGTTCAAATATGAATTGTGTGACCCTGGGCAAGTTACTCAACCTCTGTCTGCCTCAGTTTCCTCATCTGTAAAGTGGGGATAATTGTAGTACCTACCTTCAAGGGTCATTGTGAGATAACTCTAAAGGGCTTAGTACAGCGTCTAGAATGTTGTAAGCATGACATAAATGTTCACTATAATGATAATAATAATAATAATTTTTAATTAGGAGAAATTCAAAAGTGATGGAGCAAGAATATCAGAAGGGTAGATCTGTTTGAGGAGATGGAATGAAATGAAATCATTTGTGCAGGTAGAGAAGTTAACCGTGGCAAAGAGTAAGGTCTCCTCTTCATTTGAGAAAGGGGTAAAGGGGAAGGAAGATAGTGGCAGAATGTACCTGATTGATAAATGAGGGAGAGAGAAGATGAAGCTCACAGCAAATGGCCTCAATTTTGTTTCCTTAACATATGAGGCCAAGTTCTCAGTTGAAAGGGTTGAGGGAGAGGGAGCCATGAGTGGCTAATGAAGGACGGAAAAGCTTTGGACTAACAACTGTGAAGAATGGGAGAGGGAGTTGATAAAAGAGGTGTAGAATTACCTAGCAGCAATGTGGGACTAGTTGAGATTGTATAACATAAAACTGCAGTGAACCTAATCATAATAGTTGCATGATTTTTTACACCTTTGTTCAGCAGCAGGTATGTAACTAGAGAAGGCAGAAGATTTTTGGAGTGAGTCAAGGCAGAGGCTTGACGGGACACAATTGGTGATATAAGATAGCCAGGGACTCAAGAGAAGAGGACATTGTAGATTTGTAGGTTCAATAAGGTGTCAAGATGGGGGAAAGAGGAGTGGATGTTAAGTGTGAGGGAACTTGTCTAGGAGAGGGGTTAAGGAACTGGAGGATGAAGAAGAGGATTTAGTAAGAGAAGGCAGAGGGAGATGGGGAAAGACAATAGATTACAGTCAGATAAAGTGATTTTGGAGTTTTTCAACATGGACATGGTGCATTTGTGGGTGATGGCAAGTTCAAATATATGACCATCTCTGTTTGGAGGAATTGAGGTGGAGGAGTAGGTCACTGGAAGTTAATAGGTAGAGAAACTAAGAGGTTAAAATGTTTGTGGGAGAGATGTTTGTATTTAAGTCCCTAAGCATGAGGATAAGAGTCAGGGAAGATGGAAAAATCATAAGCCAGGTACCAAACTCATTGAGGAATGAATGGGAATGATCTCAAGATCTATAGAATGAAGCTACCAAGATTTTTATTGAGTAGCAGATATGAATAGTGTGGATTTCAAATTAATGAGCTAATGAGTGATGGAGATACAGGAAGAACCTGGAAGTGGCAATGAGGAAGAAGTATTGCAACTTCCCCACTTGGATTAGTGAGTTTAGCAGAATAAATGATGGGGCAGCCAATACTGTAAAGGAAGACAGAATTCAGTGATAACTATAAGATGGGAAGAGTGGAAAGGAAGGATTTTTGGATGGAGGGAAGTTTGTTGCCTATGGCATTTCAGAGGGCACAGTGGAAGGGATGATTTTCATTTGGTTGGTACTTTGGGGTGTAAGAGTTGAAGGGGATGGAAATAAGGAATCAGGTGGTGGAGGATGGAGAATGGATGATGACTTAATGGGATTAAGAATCATTGGTATTTATAGGGCATGACTTAAGTGTTAGAATATTCATCATTAGATGGAAAGCACCACTGCTTTTCCCAGAGGAGGCTAGAGGCTGGGCAGGAGACAAGTACTGCACAAGATGGAAGACATCTGGTCAGACAGTCAGATGGGAAGACCTGCTTCAAAATTCCTCTAGAAGAAGAAGAAGAAGAAGAAGAAGAAGAAGAAGAAGAAGAAGAAGAAGAAGAAGAAGAAGAAGAAGAAGAAGAAGAAGAAGAAGAGGAGGAGGAGGAGGAGGAGGAGGAGGAGGAGGAGGAGGAGGAGGAGGAGAGAGGTTTTATTATGACTTTCATTTTTTTCTATTTTTTATTTTGTGACATTTATATTTAGATAAATTATCCATTTGGAACATAATACAATATCAATAAGTTTTTAATTTACTTTTAGCTGGTTTGTTAAAATTGTCTTTAATTTTTTTTTTTTGCATCAATATTCATTAGTGATGTTAGGCTTTACTTCACTTTTTCTCACTTCTTCCTCCATGGCTGGGGTAACAGGTCCATATTTATCTCATAAATTGAATTTGATAGAGTACCTTCTTTTATTATGGATAATCATAAATACACAAATACATTATATATGTATATATATATATATATATGTGTATACATATAGACCTTAGATTTAATTGCCCTTTAATATCTAATATGTTAGAATATTTTCCTTTCTCTTTTATAGATAGATAGAACATTCATTAGCATTCATTATGTATCAGACACTGTATCAGTCTTTGGAGATATGAATGCATGCAAGAAAGACAGTCACTTATGGATTGTTTGATTTCTTTATTAAAGATTGAGTTGTTTAGAAGGTTATTATTTCTTATTTTGTTAAAGTATATTTCATACTTTGAGCGAGTTTTAAAAAAATTCTTTGTATTCTTTTTTTTAGCATACCACTAGGTATACTAGCTTCTAATAATTCCCTTTACTCTATATTTACATTATTTGTTGAGTTTCTTTTGTTTTTCTCAATAAATAAAATTGAATAATTATTTATCATTTTTCTCTGGTTTCATGATATTTTAGTAGCCTTTTGTTTTCAATTTTAAATATTTCTTATCAATTAAAAGTAGTCATCAGGGAGCTTTGTTGAAAATTTTTGATTTGTTGAGTTTTTAGCTTTTGAATTCTTAGTTCCATTCATAAATTTTCTCACTTGTAAAAATGGTTCCATAAATATAAATTTTTGGTGGACTATTCTAGTTATATCTTATAAATTTCAGAATGTTGTTGCTTTGGCATAATTCTATTTAAAATATATATATATGTATATATATATATATATATATATATATATATATATATATATATATATATATATATATATATATATATGTTTTAAGTATCCATTCTTGATCCATTCATTTTCCTGGATGCAATTTCTTAGTTTATTCTGAAGACAATGTCTTTTGTTCATCTTTTCTTTAAAATGTTTAATGTTATTTACAAAGAACTATCAATATTTCTTCATTTCTACATTATTTATGATTTCATTATTTCCAGCTACATAGTTCATTTTTATAAAGGTACCCTGGAAGCATTAAAATATGATATTTAGTACAATCATTCTAAAATTGTCATAGATAGGTATTCACAATTTGTTTTTTCCAACAACCATTTTAAAGCCACATTTACCTTCTATTTTTACCTTTTTATTGGATCTATTCTGCTTAGGGAAAAAAGCATCTTAAAATCATTTTCTAATTTTCAATAGATTTTGGATTTTTAATTAGCTTTTCCTTAAGTACATGGACACTATGTCAACTGGTGCATACTTGCTTAATAATGATATTTTTTTCACTACCCAAAATATTATGTTGATTTTTCCCTGTTACCTTAACTAAAATAATGACTATAAATGCTGCTTTTGTAAAATCTTGAAATTCCTTAAAACCAAATATGTATTCATGAGCTTTTCAAGTAAATGTTCAATTCAAAAGCATTTGCTTTTTAAAATAAACTGTATTGCTATCTTTTGTTTTTACAGTATCCACATTTGCCATTATGTAGTTCTCCTTCTCTAGCAGCAATCCTTTATAATGAAGAACTCTTGTTTAAAGATGAGAAATATTTTTTACAATGAGCATAAATTAAAAAAAAATGAAAAGAGTCTGACATACACAGTACTCCACATCCATAGCGCTTTACATCTCCAAAGAAGAAGAGGGAAAGTGCCTTCTCATATCTGTTCTTGGGGCAGTTTGATCATTGTCATTTTGTAGCATCGAGGGGTTTTAAAAAAATTTATTTTTTCATCCCATTTGCAGTGTTGTAGTTATTGTGCTTATATCTTCTAGGTGTTTCTTACCTCACTTTTCATCAGTTCATATATCTTTCCCATAATTCTTTGTATCCATCATATTTTAAAGGAAGCAATAGTCCATGGAAGAATGAAGGAGCTAATGAACAAAAAAAAAAATAAATGCTTATTTTCTGAAGAAAAAAAAGCTATCTCATGTACTGGGAATACAAATAGAAAAATGAATCACATTTTAGTGGGGAAGACATCACACTAAAATCTGTCAGTCAGAAGGAAAGATCTCTGGTCCTTAGGTTGTAGCATAACACCAAATTTTAGTGCATTTTCTTTCATATCATTTTACTAATAAAATCATGTCTCTTTCTGATCTTGAATCAATTGAGAATGCCAGGCAGTTTGAATGGTAAAAAACAAACAACCTTCCCCCCCCCAAAAAAAAATCTCTTTCCTTTTAGTCTTTGGCAAGTGTGGCTGCTAAGAATTAGGGACTCCAGCACCTCAGAAGCAGTTGCCAGGTTCTATCCTCATGAGGACTGATTCCAGATATAATGACTTTGGGGTCTGGATTAGAAGCATGACAGGTAGTCTCAGGAGGCGTGGGAGTGGGGAAGGGTATGATTAATTCCACACTTCTTTAATTTGTTTTGTCTTTGAGGGTGATTTGCCATTGGTATAGTGGTGATGGCAACTGATGGTGTTGGTGGTGGTGGTGAGGAAGGTGGGCCCCTTCCTTACAATTATTGTTTCCTTTAGTTATGATTATGGAGCTCAGAGTGGAATCACAACTGATCGCATTGTTGTTTTGAGGGCTCTTGAGATTGTTTCTACTAGGGTCTGAGGGGAGGTGCTAGTGATTTGATTCACTTGATACACGAAATCTCCTATCTCTCCATGTGCCATAATTTGTACATCCATCTCCTGATCAAAGGCCATATATTTGGTTCCACATTTTTGTTACAAGAAAAAAAGAAAGAGTGAAAGGAAAAGAGTGAAACAAAGAAAGAAAAGTCTTTTCTTTTTGCCTCTGCCTTTCTTGAGGTACATACCTAACAGTGCAATCTGGGTATGGACATTTTAGTCTCATTCTTTGCATTATCCCAACTTGTTTCTCATAATGATTGGATCTATTCAAGGCTTCAATAGAAATCATTAATGTGCCAATCTTTTCACAACTTCTCCAGCAATTGACTTTCCCTACCTTTTGTCATCTTTGCCAATTTGGAGTAAGATGAAAACTCAAAGTAGTTTTTAATTACATTTTTCTTTTTAGCGATTTGGAACATTCTCATGGTCATTAATAATTGACAGCTCATGAGAGCTATTTGTTTATATCCTTCTACCAATTATCTATTGAAGAATGGCTTTTGGTCTCATATATTTCTGTTAGTAAAAAACATATCTTAGATATGAGAATGTCATCAGAAATTTTTGATACCAACCCTTTTCCCCATTTAGCCATTTTTTCCCATTTAGCCATTCTCATCCTATTTACATTTGTATAAATTTTATTAATATAAAAACTGTTCAATTTCATACAATCAAATAATCTTTTATACTTTGCAATTCTTTGTATTCCTTGTTTGGGCAATAATTCACCTTGTATTCTTGGAGAGATATATATGTATATGTATACAGATACACATATATATATATATATATGTGTGTATCTATATATATAAAGCTTCTCTTGTTTTATGTTATCACCAATTGCTGTTTTATGCTATCATCTTTAATATTCAATTCATGAGTCTATTTTGAGTTTATTATATTACATGGCCTAATACACTCATCTGAATTTCTGCTAGACTGCTTTCCAGTTTTCCCAGGAAATTTTGCATCTAGGTAGTGCAGTAGATAAAGTGCTGGACTAGAGTCAGGAAGATCTGGGTCAGTTACTGCTTTGAATACTTACTAGCTGTGTGACCCTGTACAATTTGTTTAACCTCTCAGCCACAGTTTTCTAATGTGTAAAATGGAAAGAATAATAGTATCTACCACACGATTGTCGTGAGGATCAAGTGAAATAACCTGCGTATCATACTTTGAAAACTTAAAACACCATGTAAATGGTATTATTATTATTAATTATAGAAATACAAGTTATATAATATAAATAATAATTATGTAAGTATGTATTAATATAATAACTATTATAATCAATATTATTAATTGTTGTTGATTCTTCATTGCCTTATGTGTTCCATCCATTCACTTTACAACTAGTCCCAAATGTTTTTGATGATTATTTCATTATAACATAATTTAAAGTCTGGAACTGTTATTTCTCCTTCATTCCCAACTTTTTTTCCTGTTTTTTTTTAAACCAGGGGATTATTTTCTGAATGTTCAAATTGATTTTGGTATTACTTTATTTAGCACTGTGATATATTGTTTTGGTAGCTGAACTGCCAATTTGTGTATTAATTTTTTGTAGCATTTTCATCATATTTGAATGACCTGGTTGTGAACACTGACTAGCTCTCCAGTTAATTCTGCTGTTATTTATTTATTTAAAGATAATTTTGCAAATGTAGCTATAAAAGTATTGAGTGTGCTTTGGTATATTGACTCATATTTATGCAATTCATAGTTATTTTGAATGGGGCTTATCATTCTATTATTACCTCCTAGATTTTGTTATTGCTAGATAGAAATATTTTATATTCTGCAACTTTAATGAAGCTATTGTCTCAATTAATTTCTTTGCTTATTCACTAGTTTTTTTCTAAATAAACCATTGTCATCATCAAGTAGGGATAATTTTGTCTCCTCTTTGCCTATTTTTATGTCTTTAATTTCTTTCTCTTGTCTTAATGTTATTGCTACTGTGTCTTGAATGATTCCCAATTACAGCAGGCAAAAGGAACATACTTGCATTATTCTTATATTAATTAGAGAATCTTAAAGTGTTTCCCCCCATTTCATACATTGGTACCTTTTGGTTTTAAATAGATTTTTTTTTATCATATTGAAAAGTTTCCTCTGGGAACATAGTTTGTAGCATTTACTTTTTAAAGCATGAATTAGTATTTTACTTTGTTAAAAGCTTTCCCTCCCTGAATCTATTCATATAATATGTGTTTGTTGGGTTTTTTTTTAAATGTACATTGTTTGCATGTTGTCTTCCCATTAGGCTTTGAGCTCCTTGAGAGAAGGGGCTGTCTTTTACTATTTTTTTTTAATATCCCCATCACAGGCCCTGGAACATAGTAGGAGCTTAATAAATATTTATTGACTGACTGGTTTTGGTACTGTGGTTAGAGAGAAGGTCTCTTAGCCAGGAAACCCCAGTTCTTATTCCAACAAGCTGTTGGACCATGGGTAAGTAATTTAACCTTCTCTGTGATTCAGACAACTGTCCAAGCCTAAAAGTTGTATAGAACGTGTTGACCTAAATGGTTAGAGGGAATTTTATCTGGGAGTTCCTTATATCAATGAAATCCCAGTCCAGTTTGTGTCAATATCCCTGTATTTTTGTAGATAACCTTTATTGTTTTGAATTTTCATTTTTGTTGGTATATAACTATATATAATAGATTATCATGATGCTTTTTATTTCTGCTGGATTTGTTGTGATTTCACCATGCTCATATTAAAATTTTCTTAATTTGATTTCCTCCATTTTCCTTTTAGTGCCATTACTCCTTCCTTCCTTCCTCTTTCTTTTTTCTTTCTGTCTCTTTTTCTTTCTTTCTTTTCAAATTTTAAGATTAGATTCTTAGAGATTAAGAGGTTTAGAGGGAATACAAAAACACTGAAGGCAAAGAAGCACCTAAACCAAAACCGAAATGGAAGATTGGAAAAGAAGGTGAGCCAAAAGATGGTCCCTCTAAGAATGTCCTCCTGAGAATTCTACAAAAGTGTGGTTAAGGGCTTCATCTGGCCATCTACAACAAGGAGGCAGGGAGTGCAGTGGAGCTACCTCTTCCTTATAGTTTTTACTGAGCTTTTTTTTTTCAACCATTCGTTTCAATATTTTTCCTTCTACTTTGTCATCAATCATTTTCTGATTGTTCCCCTTTCCTGGTGAGTACCCACACAAGGCTGGGTTACAAAGCTGGTTCAGGCTCTTCTCATGTTGGTGGATACAGGGTTCTTGCCCCTGCCCTCTGCAGCCATAGAGAGAAAAGACCTGAACCCAATGGAATTTCAGCCCTCTTTCAACCTCCTTCAACCTATGTGCAGCCACTCATCACATCCTCATGTCACAATTCTACCACACATTTTTGTGCTTTCCCTCTCTGACTGTTCTGTGTCCATTTCTACCACTTTTTTTTTCGTGGGGGGAGGAGGAAGAGAATTGGGAAGAATGCTTCAGAGAGATTCTCTATGGCCTTGTCAGAGGCTAGGGAAGGCTATCCTGGGGGAAACCTCAGTCAGAAGGCCTGAAGAGTGAAGCTTTCAGTCAACTCCTCTAACTTCCTTCTGAAATGACATTGAAGAATACGTATCTGATGCTTGTTAACCATTGACCCCATTCCTTCTCTTGCTATGGCATAAAGTTCATCCAATGCTGAGCAAAAAGACACCACAGACTGAGATTCGGTAATAGCTTTTTTGTTTCTCTTGTGAATTAGATAAGGTATATCATCTCTCATCCAGTGAGTATGGCACAGTTGTGTCCATGAGCTTCACATGTGTTCTTTGTCCCAAACTTTTTTTTTTTGCTAGGCAATGGGGTCGAGTGACTTGCCCAGGGTCACACAGCTAGTAAGTGTCAAGTGTCAAGGGTCAGGCTGGATTTAAACTCTGGTCCTCCTGACTCCAGGGCCAGTGCTCTATCCACTGTGCCACCTACCTGCCCCCCAAACTTCTTTACCTCATGCTCCTAGTTGTCATATATCGGTCCTCAAATTTTTCCAAGTGTGAGATGGAATGTAGCCATAGTAAATACTTTTTTTTTTTCAGCATACCTGGCTGATCTGTTTCTATGGTGAAATTCTCAAAGGCCCCAAAGCAACATTTATGAACTGGGACAATAAAAAGATAATTTCAGTAGCTTTGAGATTAGTATGTTACTATTTAAAGAGGCATCTTAGTATAGTGTATAGTGTTAGACCTAGCTCAGGAATACTTGGACTTGAGTACTGCTTCAGAAATTCCTAACTATGTATCCTTAGACAAGTCACTTAAACTCAGTGGGCCTCAATTTCTTCATTGGTACAATGAGGTGAATGAATTCAGAGGCATCTGACATACTATATTTCTTAATCTATATTCTTATGATGTGATGATTTCCCAATTTATCTACAATTGAGCAACAATTGTGTGTTGAACTATGTTTTATTTACTATAGGGGTTACAAAGAAGTCCTGTAGGAGTTTATAATCTTATTTATTCATAGATTATTAGAGCTTCAAGATCATGTAGTCTAAATATCACTTTTCTTCTAATAGGAAAAAAAAAGCTATGGTGAGGCAGATGGCATTGTGGGTAGAGGCCTGGTCTCATAGTCATGATGATCTGAGATGAAGTTCCACTTCTGACTATGAACAATCTATTAGCTTCTCTGTAGCCCAGTCATCTCAGCAGGACTCAGTTACAGTTCAATTGTAAATATGCCTCAGTAGACAAGGTTTCCCCTCACAAGGAGTTTTCTACACTAAAGAAATCAAAGTTTTAGAAAGAGAGAAACCAAGACAGAGACAGAGTGACAGAGAGACAGAGACACAGGGAGAGAGAGGCAGAGACTGGTTACATGTCCTAACTAAATATCTATGACATAATGCATGAAAAATTCCCTGTTAATGATACAGGTAATAAACAGAGGCAGAAAGAATGGCTAAATGATCTCTGACTGAGATGATCAGGAAAGGGTCATGTAGGAGGTAAATTTAAACTGTGCCTTGAAGGTAGAAAAGTGCAAAGTGTATTGAGAGAATCTGAAGAAAATCACTTTGAAGTGGGAGAATTCCTGTAGGAGAATTATAGAAAATAAAGTTGTAAATGGGGCTGAAGATTGGGGGAGAGGAAGTAGCAGTTAGATTTAATATGCATTGAAACTCATGTTAAGGAAGTTGAACTGTATCATTCAAGCAATTAAGAATCAACAGAGGCTTCTGGGGAGACAACATTGTGCAGTAGAAAGAACAGAATTATGGACTCAGCCTTAGAAGGGGAACTCCAAAGTCAATCAGACTGTACTTGGTCCAGACTCCTAGCATCTCCAATAAGGGGGAATCCACTACTTCCCAAGGCAGCCTAATTCACAAGGAATTTCTAATACTTTTTTTAATCTTCCTTAATTCTACTTCTCTCTAACTTTTACCCATTGATCCAAGTGCAGCTCAAGCAGATCAAGTCTTATTCCACTGCTACATGAGGGTCGTTCAAATATCTGAACAGAATTATCAAGTTTGCCTGATTCTTCTGTTTTAAAACATAACCATCACAAGTTCCTTCAATCTGTTTGTGTAGAGCATATCCATGTCATCTTATCATGGAATAAAACAAACATTTTCATAACATAATATAATAAAAATATGATTGCACATAAAACTGCAAATCTATTATGTACAACAAGCTACTCATTTTCAAATATACAATGAAGATATCATTTAAATTTGTTTTGTCTTCCCTCCTCCTACCCTAGAGATGGCTACCATTAGACACAAATGTGTGTGCGTGTGTTGTAAAATCATTCTATTTATCAGTTCTTTCTGTGGATGCAGATAGTGTCTTCCTTCATATGTTCTTTGTAGTTAATCTGAAAATTTATAATAGTCAAAATGACTTAGACAGTTAAAGTTGTTCTTAAAACAATATTGCTGTTACCATATACACTATTCTCTTGTTTCTGCTTATTTTGCTCTTTTTTATTTCATGTAATGTTTATCCATGTTTATCTAAAATCATTTGTTCACTCATTCTTATTAATTTTTCTTTTTTTCTTTTTTATGTTGTCATGGTAGTATTTATTTGCTTCTTCTGCTGCATTTTTTCTCTGATTTTTTTTCATAAAGGCTTTTTTTAGATTTATCCACATTCCTCAAATTTGTTTATCTTAATTAGATTATAATATAGCATATTAATTTACCATGGAATATGAAGCCATTGCTCTATTTTGAACATTTGGTTGCTTTAGGTAGTTTTCTCTTTTGGCAATTACAAATCATGCTATTTTTTAAAAAATAATCTTTTCTTTTTGATAATGTTCTCCATGTATATTTATAACAAGGAAGTTATTTGAGCAAAGAGTGTGATTGCTTTTGTAAACTATTTGTGCATTATTTACTTTCACAAAGTTTTCTGCCACTGTGCTATTGCATCAACAAAGAATGAGTGTGTCTGTCTATCTGCAACTTGGCCAGCATAGATTTTTTTAATGTATTTGATTATTATTTTTGCCAATTTGATAAGTATGTTGTGATACCAAGATGCTTTTAAAATTTGCCTCTCCTTGATTATTATTCACCTGAAACATTTTTTCAAATACTAATTAATAATTTGTTTCCTCTTTTGATAATTGTCTATTGATATAATTTTTCCAATTTATTCATTAGGACCCAAGTACTGCCTTTGCAAACTTATAGTTTACAAAGTAGTAATTAGTAACAGCTTAGAAGAAAATTGGCCCTAGGTAGAATGTGATGAGCATAATAAGAGCACTCAAAATTTTGTCATTTGAAGAAAATTTGAAAGAATCAGAGTTATTTGACCTGGATGAAAGAAAAAGATTTTGGAGGTAGGTCAAGATAATCCTTATATATTTGAAGGACTGTCACTTTTGGAACAAATGAAATACTTCAGAAGGTAAATAATGACCAATGAATGGAAAATTTAGGGAGCTATATTTCAGTTTTATTCAATTTTCTAATGATCAGAGTTCTCTGAAAATGGAATGGATTGTTTTATGAAAAGGTAAATTCCCCTTTCCTGCAGTCTTCTAGAAATTGGAAGATTTTCTCTCATCCATAACTATAAGGGCTTATACTTATGTTATAAATGGAGATTCCTGAATGGATAAGATTTCAGACCAGATGGCCTCTCAGGTACCTTTAAATTTTATGATACTATGATAAACAGCAGAAATATCTACAAAATGCAGAAAGTTGAAGTATTTTGTTTCACATCCAGAATCTTTAAAACTATTGAAGGATTAAGATACCTATCTGCAATTTGGGAAACAAAACTGTATTTTAAGTGTAACCTATAGGACAGAACCCAAGCTCTGGTTTTCAACAGATTGCATTTAGTATTTGGAACAAGTTACAAATCTCCAATTTTTTTGCCTCGTGACCCAAAGTAGGGATCAGAATTTAACTTATCACCTCATGTCTGGATATCTACAGAAAAGGTAAAAGAGCCTTCTACTCCCATGCAAGAAAGCAGTTTAACAATATACCAAATATATTTTCAGAAAAAAGTAAAGAAAATAAGTTTCACACATGATCCTATGAATTTTCAAAATAACTCTTTTATGCTCTTGTTGTCTTCCCCCTTCTCTATCTTGAATCTTCTAGATTTTCTTCCTTTCTTCTGCTGAAAGAGTTTCTAGAATTGAAAAGCCATGAGTGTGACAGTCCAACCTCACCCAGGGACCTTTTCAGTCCTTCAGACTTCCAGCATTCAATAGAGGAGTGACAGGAGTTTCTCTGGAGTTTCCTCCTTCTTCTGGGTCCACACAGTCCAAATAGCATCAAATCCAAAAACTTATTTCTTTTCTTTCTTTTTTTCTTTTTTTTTTTTTTTTAGTGAGTCAATTGGGGTTAAGTGACTTGCCCAGGGTCACACAGCTAGTAACCAAATACTTATTTCAAAAAGTCAAATTTGTTAGTTTATATCTTGGCTGTTGACTTTGCCATTCATTCTTTGGTCCTGGCTCTTTTTTGGTCCTGGACCCCTGCACTTGAATTTGGAGTTGCCGAGGAAATTGTCTTTTTCCCCAGAAAGCTTGGCCCATGATTTGAGTATTACCTAAAATCTCCTCTGTTCTCTAGGAGACTTAGTCCTGATGTCTTTTGCACGTTTCCTCCACACGGACTCCTTTCCACACAAACTCCTTCATCCCCCTGCCACTGCCTCAGGCAATGGCTCAGATGGAATTCCCTCTTTTGGAGTCATGGGGATCTTGAAAGAACCTCTATATGTGAGGAAACTTTTCTTTCACAAAACTGAGTCCAATTTTCTATAGCCACTCTCCTCTCTGATTCTCTCCAATAGCGTTCACCTCTTCTTTCTTTTCAGTCCTCCATTCTACAGGCAAAATCCAGAAATGTGATTCAGATATGCAAGTAGTCATGCTTACATCATCAAGTTGTTATTAATTACCTTGCTAATTCACTGTTGATGCAGCTCATTATCTGCAAACTTCACGTAATTTTAAAACACTAATAGTATGCAAGAAAAAGAGAGCTCAGAATCAATTAAAGAGATAACATAATGGGAGGAAGAAAGTCTTTAATAGAGTAGACCTTGCACAGGAAGATACTTTTTAAGTTTAGGGAAAAAAAAGATTCATGCTTAAATATGTTAATGTTGAACAGATCCTCATAAGGCATAACTTATTCATAAGTACTTTTTCAGCCCAGGTCACAAGCACACATAATTTGGGCTCCCTAGAAATTCTGTTTCATCATCTTGACATGACAGGAATTTAGCCATCCTGATTTCAGTCAGCCAGTCAGTTGTAGTCGTAGTAGCCGTAGTGGTCATAGTAGTCGTAGTAGTAGTAGTAATAACAGTAATAGCAGTAAATTCAGTGTCAGGTATCTGAGTTCCATCAAACATGAAAATAAGAACAAAATAATAATAATAATAATAATAATAATAATAATATAATGATAACAAAAGTGACAATAACAACATTATCAGTGCAGATCACGCAAGGAAATGGCAGAAACTCTGTAACATATCTGTGTAGAATGAAGAAATTTAGCACCTACTGAATATCTGTTAAGACATGATCTGATGACCGGAATTACACATCATAAACTTGATATCTTTTTGATCTGATAGGGGACAAATCCCCATATTACAAGTATAAATTTAAAAAAATATCATTGAGAACCCAATACAAAAAAAAAATATGCAGGGACAAGAATGAATACAGACCAAATGGTGACCACAACTGCCCAGATAAAAAAAATGATGCATAAAAATTTAAGAACAAATATTAGCAGATTTTACCATACCAAATACTTATAGTCTCCCAGCTAAAAGCAATGAAAAGCTTTGCAAATATAGAGAAATGAAAGAAATGAGTGAAATAATGAAAGAAATCAAAATGTCATAGGTGCAGATATAAAATTTCTCCATCATACCATCTTCTCCTGGAGTTGTAGTACCAAGGATTCTTTTAATGAGTCTACAGAAGATGTTTATATTCTGATACTTTCAATCAGATCTTTAAAACAGTTATTTTATTTACCTGTGCAATCATCCACAGAACGATAGAAAACAATAGCGGCAAGTTAGTGACTTGTTTCAGGGCCATTTCTATTTAAATTTCCTAGAACAATATGAGAATGAGATAAAACTGTTAATATTCCTATTACGTTGTCTACTCTGACATTTGTGTGCAAGCTTATCCAACTAATAATAACTATTGTCCTATTCCAAAAAGGACCCACTATATCATATTTTTTCCTCTCAAGAGACCATTCATAGTGAAAACATTTTGGTGGAATTTATAAAGACTAAAATGGAATTGTAGATTGTTATAGATTGTGTTCACCCATGTGATTAATTTATAATCCACACAACTTACAACAAATGGAAATGCTATAGTGGTCTGTTATCATTCCTCCAATTAAAATAGAAATAATGCATTTAACAAGTATTAAAATTATCATTCATTTGGCAACCCATAAAATTAGCTTCATAATCATTGCGCATTTCTTAATTATTACTCTAAATTCTTCTTTGTGACAAAAAAAGGATTATTTTTTTTAAACAGGGTTTCGAAAGAGATATTGTACATTTACATAAATCCTGCTATGATGCTAGTGTTGGAAAAAAATACTGAGTTATGAATGTGGAGAATTGGATTACAGTTCCTACTTTGATGCTAACTCACTGAGAGGAAAACAAAGGTGTCTTATTTAGTGCCTACTAGGTACCAGTCAGTGTAAAAAATGAGGATTTAAAGGGAAATGTGATTGTTTTTATAAAATAATGGGGGGGACAAAAATAGCTAAATGAACCATTATTTTCATTTGTTTCTGGATTTTGGATCTCACTGAAGTGAGTATCATCCCCAGTGTTTCATATAACCAATTATCAATATCTTCTATCCTGTCAGTGTCCTTCTGTATGTTTCCATAGAAGATCTTATTTAGTGGGCTTAGAACTGTCATCTAGCTCTGAACATTGCTTCAATCCAATCTGGCAAATGTGTTGTCCATTTGTTGCCCTTTTTTCTCACCATATGACCCATCTGCATTCTCTTTTGGTCATTTGTCTCTCAAATAATAGCCTTTATGCCACTTTTCCTATTCAACTCTTTGTTGGTAATATGCTGCAGCTTTCATACACTCACCATGTTTTCCTCCAATGTCCTTTTGGTGACCCTCACTTTTAATTTTTTCAAGTATTTGGTATTCTTTAAATCTCAATTATTCAGCATGCCTGAAATAATATTGTTAATAAATTTCCCCTATTATTTCAAGGAGAATCTTAGGGTCAGTGATAGTACTCTGTTATTTAGCAATCTAGCCTGCTGTCTTCCTGATCAATTATGAACAAAGTCTCATTGTTCATGCAAAGTCATCCATTATTTCTCATCACATTGTGTGTTCACTGACCCTCTAATTATTCATATCAAATAAGGTGAAGAAAGTGGATGTATTCTCACCAAAACTTTTCCATTGTTATGGAAGATTTTAGTCCAAAGTCTAGATGAAAGAAGGGTTTTTTAGAAGGTGAGCCTGTACAGATATTTTTGCTTACAGATGATTTCATCTGGTTTGTATCTAGCTCTGAAACTTTGTATTATGTATACAGGAAAAGTCAAGTAGGTGAAGATTTCTTGTTGTCTAGCCTGATATAGAATTGCATGGACAACCCATAAAGTTGGTATATGAATATAGAATCACTATGAAGTTGTAAATGAAAAAGCAAGGCCCAAGACAACAAACTCATATGATAGAAAGGATAATGTGGGCACCATACAACCCAAATTAAAGCCTACAGTATTCTTTTCTATTAAAAATTGGTAAATTAAAAGAAGTGTGTATATGTATATTTATGTATATATATGTGTGTGTGTGATATATATATCACATATACATTACATATATCACATATATACATATCATAACACATGCACACACATATATACATATAATCAGTAACATTTGTGGCATTAGACAGTTTTGCTGAACTGTTTTGTGGTAATGTACTTGGGGAGGTTGTTATCTGAATTTTTGTTGGAAAGTGAACATTGTCGCAAAACAAAATGCACCCATAAAAATAATAACCTGTTGAACAGTTAAAAATAAAGTAAGTAGATGGCCTTAAGCCCAAGTTAAACATCTGGAAACTGAGACAGAGCAAGGCTACAAGCAGGGTTTATTAGGTATTCCTCCTTAACTTTAACACCCTTTTCAGATGGACACTGACCAAAGAGCCTGAATTAGTGCCAATTGTTTATAAAAAGGATGCTTATCCTTATTACTAGTTTTCCTAGAACATAGTCAGATCATAGTAACTATCTTCATGAGTTTGTACATAATCTTGTCTCATATCTGACCATCAAGAATAGAGGATTAAATATCAAGTAACTTGTAAAAAAAATAACAAACCACAAATTCTTTCATTGTTAAAAAAAAATAGGCATGGACAGAATCAGTGCGACAGTCTTATATCTGAACAATTTGGCCCTAATTTTAACAATCCACTCTGGTCAGATTGGTCTGTTTGTTTGCATGTTATTTTGTCATTTGCTGTAAGCTCTTTGAGGGGAAGGACTTTCTTTTGCCTATTTTTGTATCCCTAGCACTTAGGACAGTGACTGGCACATAGTAGGCACTTAATATTTATTAATTAACAAATGGATTGATTGATTGGACTTAAGAGGAAGGAAAACTCAACTTTAAATCCCATCCTGAATATTTGCTAGTTATATGACCACAATCCAGTTGCATAAATGACATCTACATTACAAGGTTGTTTTGATGATCAATTGAGATAATGTTGGGGTTATCTCATTTACGATTATCCCAGGTAAATGGGATAAGAATAGTACCTTCCACACGAGGTGAATTTGAGATCAGTTAAGATTATGTAAGTATACGGCTTTGTCAGCCTTAACGCATTGTATAAATGTTCACTCATTACTATCATCATTACTTTCATTTTACAGCCAGGTTTCAGAACTTTCCTCAGTTCATAAAGAGTGTCACAGCTAGGTTTTTTCATTCAGATCTTCTTATTCTAAGTCAAAGTAGTCAGGTACAGCACACCATACTGCCTATTAAATGAGAGATTGTATTTCTGTGTGTTTATATTTATTATTTTTCATCAAGATCTTGGAATGATGTGAGTCTGTGAAGATAAAACAGATGATGCTGTTGTCCTTTATTTAAAATTTTTTTTCACATGTGTAGCTATGATCAGATGGGGGGTAAAAGTGATTGTAATTTCATGAAGGATATTTCTTGGTGCAAGAAAGTAGCCAGAGGGCTGGTATATGTGATATGATGTGGTTGAAATATAGCATGGATTTTATTAGTGCCAGAACCTGGAAAGAAAGTTATTTATTGAGTGAAGATCTTTTGACGTACATGGTGGTATATTTTGGCATATGAATTGAGAGATGGAGAATGAAGTGAGTAAGAACTATGTTTGTGGGACAGCCTAATAATGAATGTTGAACCTAAAAGGTTTAAACCAGAGGTCACATACTTTACTTTTGGCTGATACATGAAACTTGGAGCCAGTGCATATGGAGCCTAGGAACCCTTAGTGCCCTGGGGATTGCTGCAATTTTTTTCCCCTCTGTGCTCATTGTGGCAAGCAGTGAGGAAAATTGATAGTACACAGAAGTAGATCTTGAAACCCTGTTGCTAACATTTTCTACATAGTTTGTACCTCTAAGGAGTAAGCAATGATGAAAGCTATCTAAGGAGAACGATATTGTGGTTATAGTTGTAGGAATGAATGAAGGATGAAGGTCACCAGCTCAACCTTGCTCATTCAGTGTGACTAATTGAAACTCCAAAGTAATCTGCGTTATCCTAGGGATAAATGCCAGGAGTATCATGAAAATGGAGAAGAATTTAGTCATCTCAATCCACCTACCAAGCAGACTGAAACAAGTTCCTATAAAGGGTAAGTGAAGTAGTCAAGATGATAAACTTGAAATGAGGAACTCCTTCCTACGATGGTGGGATGTGGCTGTGGGTATGACTGTCCAAAGAAAGAAAATAGCTTTGACTAAGGCAATATGTTAACTCACAAAAAAAGCTATTGACATTGTCCATGGGCTTGATGTTGACTAGAAGCTCCAGTTCTCCAGAGAAACAGATGACATCAGGCATGTTGGGAAAACAAGAAGTAGGATTTCTCAGGAAGAGAGGCATTCCAGCCAAGATCCAACTCCAGAATTCATGAGTTGTGTAAGCTATTATTATTTCCTCTCCCATCAGTGGTTTGAAAATCTGTGGGATAGTGTCCCCCAATAAGTTTAGGAAGATTTTCTCCCTTACTACTTAACTTATTACTTCGTTTAATTTTAACTTCTGTGCTTTGAATGAATCTTCTTTGTTCTGTAAAAAACAAGAATTAATTGGAGATCCATGAGCAATAATTTTGAATACATGTTGACTCAGCATGCTCTACCTCGAACCTAAGTGGAATTTTTCTGAGGGCATAGGCTGATGCTATACTATTATATTTTAGCTCTTAAACTTGTCTGAGCATAGGTACAACTGAGTTTAACTCCTGGTTTCTGTTTCCATTTTAGTAGGCCTGAAGAGTGGTTGGGGTGAACCTCTAAATTATTACTATCTAAATGAACCTCTAAATAATTACAACAGTCAAACCATACCTCCCTCTCTCCCTTGCCTTTTGGGTAGTTTTTGGTCATGGTTCAGACTTGGGAAATGACTCTTCTGTTAAACTTGAAGATTTCATTTTTAAACCTGTGGCTCAAGAAGATCCTCCAGGACAAAATCATCCTTAACACTTCTCTAATAGCAGATACTCCCCAGAAAACCAGTAATCACACCTAGTTTTTCAGAGAAATAGTGTATGTGTATGTATGTATGTATGGAGCGGAAGAGCTTAGCTTTCATTAGCAGTGCAAAGCCAGATAATGTATAGGATTTAGTCATGCATATTTTCTACTTACAAGAGATGTATAACCTCTGTAATTGGGAATCTGAGAAGGGGCTGCATTTAACTGAATGGGACTTTGGTAGAGGAGATTCAAGTCCTGGGAAAATGCCAGAACTTTGTGTTGAGTTTATTTAATTTTTTTTACTGGTTAAGAGATGCTGCTGCTGCATTAGATGCATGGGTTTCATCAGTTCAAAGTCATTTTGACATAAGAGCAAACCTTTAGGAAGTTATTAGGAAAGAGTTCCGGGACTGCTTAGCTGTGCACTTCATACTATGCAAACTGACAGATATGATGTTCATACTAGTTGAGCCCAATTATGGATTGGAGTGAAGAACTGAGGGAACTAGGCTGGAGGCTGAGATGGCTGGGGAAGGCTCAGTGACTTAGCAGAGAGAGGCTTCTTCAATATTGCAATATCAGGCATACCATGATCTATATTTTCATGAATCTCCAGGTCATCTGACCTAATAGTGTCTGGGTTTCCAAGGTTACAATGAGGAAATGGATTTTGTGGACACTATATAGGAAAGTCAGAAAAAAGCAACTGGAGTTGGTCAGAGGCCTCAGTTCCCCACTATGCATATATATTTGATTTGGCCTACTCAGCCCCATGCTGCTGATATAGGGGCCTGGAATACCTGTATGGGTGTTGCAGAAAGGACTTCTATGCCCCCTTGATGAGACACCTGGGTAATGCATATTCCTCAAACTGGTCTTAGAAAAATGATATTGAGCTCTATCCCACAATCCTGCCTATGTTCAAGGTCATCATCTAGAAAAAGGTACAGGTGATCCAGTTGAGACATGGGGTCTTGGGAGAGAGCCAAACACCTTTAAGGTCAATAACTCAGCAAATTCTTACATCTGCACTTAAGGAAGAAACTTTGTTGAATAGCATTTTTCAATTCAGGCCTCCACTTCAAATAGACAGAACTTGAGAAGAAAAGATGGAGGGGATGGCTGGGATATCCCCCAGCACTATATACCCCTCTGAGAGAAGGGCTATAAAGAGTTAGGAGTCAGGAGGAAAAAAGGAAAATATAGGAGAAATTTAATTAGGACATAATTTTAGATGGTAAGCTAGAGGTAAGGTGAGAACAGGTAATAAGTTAATAATAGAAAGGTAAGAATAGCTAAGAACAGGATAAGAATAGATAAAGTAAGAATAGAAAGATGGAGGAAGGGAAAATTACAATTTTGTTGTCTGTTGATGCAAACTACATTTTTTTTTCTTTCTTTAGGAAGCCTGGAAAAAATACACCTTTTTGCTGTTTTAACATCTTATGTGAGCATATACAATAGTCTATGATTATTCTTTGTAAATAATGTCAATCTTAGGTACTCCCAGGGATGTGACTTATTTATTATCAACATCAAACGGTGTTACAATTGTGTGGCTATGCCAGGTAGCACATGAGGTAAATTACAGAGACATACCTTTGTCCTTTAGGAGAGTCATTGTTTGCAGAGATGATAAATAAAGTTATTGGCTCAAAAAAAAGTACAAAAATGAAGAGAGAAGAAAAAAAGAAGGAAAAATAGAGTTAAGGAAAGAAAGGAGCAAGGAGGGAAGAAGGAAGGAAGGAAAAAAGAAGGAAGGAAGAAAGGAAGGGAGAGAGGGAAGGAAATCAAAGTAACATTCCAATCCCACTTCTAAAGCGTACTACACCTGTGACCTAGAGCAAGTTACTTAACTTCTCAAGGCCTCAGTTTCCTTTTCGTTTTAAATAGGGAGGTTGTACTAGAGGCTTCTAAGGTCTTCCACCTCTAAACACTTGGTCCTATGATTATTTCTCAGACTACCAGAAATACTGTTTTTGTGCAGGACAAGAGAGAAGAAAGAATTTAATCTAAACAGAAATGTACTGGTCATGCAACTAGCTGTGACCTTGGGTCAGTTAGTTGTTCTCTTGGGCTCTCTGGACATCATTTATCAAAAGAGCCATTTGTCTACTTATGCTTTTAAAAATTCCAATTTTCTGTGTATGTGTGTGTGTGTGTGTGTGTGTATGTGTGTGTATGCATATACATATATACACATGCATGTATTCTTACATAATTGCATGGGTACTTTTTTCTTTAACTAAAATAGCATATACCTTTTTGATCTCCAATATGAATATATCATACACTTCTCATAATCCTATAATTAAATTAGTGTTGCCTTCCTGACTTGGGAGAGGCATGTTTAACCGGCATCGTTACTTGCACAGCCCCTGCTACCCAATATATGAATCCTCCGAAAAGCTGTAATTAATTTAAATACTTTGAGTATTTAAATCACTCAACTCATGAAACAATATAGTTGTGTTTACTTTTACCAGAGGATATTTTGCTTCAAAATATATTATATTTAATCAAGCAGCATGGTAAATAAAGTGGCAGGAAATGATCTATACATGTAAGTAGGAGTACACTCTCCCACAGGTAACCATACAGGCAGATGGAAAAGGCAAGTACTGAAATATGCATAGAGGGCATATGCCAGAACTCTGTGTCATGGGCAAACACATGAAGAGAGCAGACTTAGGGGACACATGTGGTCAGATCACTGCTGCCCTCTGGTGGTTTAATTCCACTGCTCTCTGCTGCTCCCTGCTGGGCCTCAATCACATTGCCTCCATGGGGTGACAACTGATACAGTTGCCAAACTGCTCTGAGCTACCATCTGCTGGGTTTCAGCTCTGGAGTGACATCTGCTGGACTTTTTACTCTCCATATACCAATGTACAATGGTTAGAAAACCCTGAAAAGAATAAACTAATGATGATGTTAATGCATATTCTTTTATTCTATGTGCCACCATACTTACCCAGGCAGCTTTAAAAAAAAATCAATGACACCTCCAGGTTAAATTTAAGAGTTTTCCTTTAATTGCCTTTTTTTTTCTTTGATATGGACACACATATCTTGCACCCAGAAAAGTATCCAATAGAATCAGAAAACCTCATGATGCACCTCTTCATCTTCAAATTTACACAAATGATAGACATACAGGCAGCAACAGTAATTGTATTTGAAGTAGTGGCAGCTTGATACATTCTGCCAGAGCTTAGATGCCACTATCATAGCGACAGAGACCCCAGGATCACCTTCATGCCATGAACCAAAAAGGACTTTAATAGAGGGGCCTTGATAAGTCAGTGGGAAGCTTACTGTGTTCTTGGCACAAATCTTAATATTAGAAAGAAAAATAAAATCATAGTCCCTGTGGTCAAGGAGTTCACATTCTAAAAGAGAGATGTCTCTCTATGTCTCTGGCTCTGGCTGTCTGTGTTTCTGTCTGTGTCTGTGACACTGTCTCTGTCTCTGTCTCTCTCTGTGTCTCTCTCTTTAATGAACTGATATTTTTCTCCTAGTAGAAAAATTCATATACTTTGTTGATTGTCTAATGCAGTCTGAGCTATTCGAAGAATCTGATTTCTATTTGATATTTGTTTGGATAAATAATTTTTATTTTTATTTACTTTAGAAAAAGTTTTTTCTGTCTCAGAGGAGAGAAGAGTGCTCCTGCCTTTCCCCCCCCACCCCAGCTCTTAAGAGCATCCAGGTAGGAATCAGTCTGCCTTGGAGAGGTATTGGTGAAATTCCAGAAATATATATCTTTGTAAGCTGAACTTTGACAAAGCCATGTGGACATAAACATAACTTACATGAGCAACATTCATAGACATATATGCACTCACATGCTCATGCCCTGCAGATGTGTTTACATACCCCAGTGGGTCTGTGATCACATAGTCACTCAGTTGCTTAGTCTTACTGGTTGATTTTACTTTTACAACATCTCTTCCATCCATTCTTTTCTCTCCACTCCTATAGCCATCAACTTGGTTCAGCTCTTAATATTTTTTTTACTTTGATTATTGTAACAGCCTCCTAATTGCTTTCTCTACCACAAGTCTCTCTTCATCATCAACACAGCTACCAAGGTATTTGTCTTAAAGCGGATATCTGGCCATGTCACTCTCCTATTTACTAACCTCCAGTGACTCTAGGCTAAAATATAAATTTTGGCATTTAAAGCTACTTAACTCACAACTTAACGCCAACCTGTCTTTCCAGCCTTATTATACTAATCCCCGAAACTCACTCTTTGGTCCACCCAAACTGAATTTTTGCTATTCCTTGCACATTTTCCAGTTCCATACCTTTACACTGACTGTCCCCATCCCTGTAATAAACTCTCTTCTTAACCCCAGATGCAGAAGCCCTTGTTTCCTTTGAAGCTCAGATCAAGTAATACCTGACAAGTTCCCTGATATCCTTTGCTACTAATCCCTCAAACACAAATCACCCATTATTTGCGTAACTATATACATATTTATAGTAAAATCATATCTTCATGTCTCTCTCTGTCTCAGTCTCTGTCTCTCCACATACATATGCATATATTTATCTAACACTAAATTTGGACACATGAAGACCTGAGGTTAAATTCTGCTGGAGACTCTTCTTGGAGATCTCTATTGGAGATGAGGCTTTGGACAAAACTCTTAACTTTTCAATCTCAGTTTTTTATCGTTAAAATAGGGATAAAAATGAGACCTACCTTACAGAAGTTATTGTGAGGGTTGAATTAGAAAGTATTTGTAAAATGTTTTGCAAATCTTATAATATTATATAAATGCTAGGTATTATTTTGACATCTTACTTGTAGATGTATTAATTCTTTTCTCTAATAGAATGTAAGGACCTTGAAGTCAGGGACCATTTTATTTTTATCTTGGTATTCCCAACATCTAGCAGAGTCACTTGTATGGGATATGAATGAGTGATTGAAAAAATAATTTATTTTTTACTTTTTATAAAACAATTTCTAGTTTTATTTATTAAGTCATTTTATTTTACATTTATATAAAGCACATTTTCCCATTAATCATGATGTAAACAAATGGGAAGAACCATGAGAATGAAGCAATAAAACAAAGCAACAAAAGAAAATGAGAGTAAATAGTAGGCTTCCATCTACATTCAGACTCTATAATTCTTTGCCTGGATGTGGATAGCATTTTCCATCAAGAGTCTTTTGGAGTTGTCTGAGATCCTTGCATTAATGAGAAGAGCTAAGTCTATCAAAGTCAGTTATCACATAATATCTTTTACTGTGTACAATGTTCTCCTGGTTCTGCTTATTCCACTCAGCAACAGTTCATATAAGTCTTTCCAGGTTTTTCTAAAGTCCACCTGCTCATCATTTCTTTTATTTTTTATTAATTTATTTTGATTTATCAATAATCACTTCCATAAGCTTCTGAGTTTTAAATTTTTCTCCCCCTCCCTTCATCCCTCCCTCCCCAAGATGGCATGCAATCTGATATAGGTTACTTATATACATTCCTCCTAAATATATTTTCATATTAGTCATGTTGTAAGGAAGAATTAGAACCAATAGGAGGAACCACCAGAAAGAGGAAAAAAAACACAACAGGAGAAAATAAAAAGAGCAAATAGCATGTTTTGATCTGCATTCAAACTCCATAGTTCTTTCTTTGAATGAGGATAGCATTTTCCATCATGAGTATTTTGGAGATGTCTTAGATACTAGCATTGCTGAGAAGGGCTAAGTCTATCAAAGTTAGTCACCACACAACGTGGCTGTTACTGTGTACGACGTTCTCCTGGTTCTGCTTACTTCATTCACCTACACGTCTTTCCAGGTTTTTTCTGAAGTCTTCCTGCTCATCATTTCTTGAAGCACAACAGTATTTCATTACATTCATATACCAGAACTTGTTCAGCCATTCCCAGTTGATGGGCATCTCCTCGATTTCCAATTTTTTTGCCACCACACAAAGAGCTGCTATAAACATTTTTGTACATGTGGGTCCTTTTCCCATTTTTATAATCTCTTTGGGATATAGCCCTAGAAGTGCTCTTGCTGGGTCAAAGATAGCCGCTATGCACATTTTTATAGCCCTTTGGACATAATTCCAAATTGCTCTCCAGAATGGTTGGATCTATTCACAACTCCACCAACAATGCATTAGTGTTCCAATTTTCTTACATCTTCTCCAGCATTTATCATTGTCCTGTTTTATCATGTTAGCCAATCTGATAGGCGTGATATGGTACCTCAGAGTTGTTTTGATTTGCATTTCGCTAAACAACAGTGATTTAGAGCATTTTTTCATATGACTATAGATAGCTTTAATTTCTTCCTCTGAAGACTGCTTGTTCATATCCTTTGACCATTCATCAATAGGGAAACGTCTTGTATTCTTACAAATTTGACTCGGTTCTCTACATATTTGAGAAATGAGGCCTTTATTAGAAATACTGGTTATAAAAATTATTTCCCAGTTTTATGCTTCTTTCCTAATCTTGGTTGCATTGGCTTTGTGCCAAAACTTTTCAATTTAATGTAATCAAAATTATCTATTTTTCATTTTATAATGTTCTCTATCTCTTGTTTGGTCACAAATTCTTCCCTTCTCTATAGATCTTAATAGTAAACTATTTATTCCTTGCTCTCCTGGTTTGCTTATAGTGTCAATCTTTATATCAAATTCCTCATTTTACTGATAAAGAAACTGGGATAAATAGGGTTAAGTGACTTGCCCAGAATCACATAGCTAGTAAGTGTCTGAAGCTAGATTTGAACTTAGGAAGATCTGGCACTCTGTCCTCTATGCCACCTCGCTGTCCAGTCTATGCTGTAGAGAAAATCAATTAGAGAAGACATATATGTAAGAACTGCAGGATGAAAAGAAAGACCAAGAAATCATAATGTTATAGGGATGGGAAAGATGGCAAGTCCAGGGATCCTTAGGGAGCATGACAAACTGTGATACACAAAATACCTAAAGGTTGCAGGGAATAAAAGGCATGCCTTCCCTTTACCTAGAAGTCCCATAGAAGTTCTGGGACTAGGCCTTGGCTAAGGGGAAGATGAGAGGAAGGGAGAAGGACCTCTAAATATTAGGCATTACTATGTGCTTGTTGAATGATTGCTTGATTTCATCATTGAGGATGTTACCTCCAGGATAAAAAGAGCACAGCATCCATGTACATATTGTGTGATTCATCCTTCCATAAGTTCACTGCAGTGGGCCTACTCATCAAACTTGTCACTCAAAAATATCTATTTGAGCCATCTGACACAAATTAAATGGTTAATTTTGTGATGCCCAGATTTTTGCAAAAGAATAATCTTAGAAATGTACTTTGTAAAGATCCATGTGGTATTTAAAGTCATGTGAAACATACTTTCACAGACAATTTCTACCTCTTTTAATCGCCAAACTTGATTGTTGGTTTTTTTCTCAGTCATATCCCACTTGACCTCTGGGTTTTTATGAAGTACTTTCTCTTGGTTTTCCATTTTTCCTACCAATCCATTCCTTATCAGTCTTCTTTACTGAATCTGAATTCATCTATGGCCTGCTTTCTATAACAGTGTAAGTTGCCCCAATGGTTCTATATTGTTCCCTCTTCATTTTTCTCTTTCCTAATCAATGTTCCCTCTTCCATTTTCTCTATCTCTCTCTGTCTGTCTGTCTCTGTCTGTCTCTCTCTGTCTCTCTCTCCTTTCCCTCATTATTGTTTCATTATCATCTCAATGTGTGAATGACAGGGTTGTATAGTGGATAGAAATCTGGTCTTGAAGCTAGGAATACTACCTCTGGCACTTACTATCTAGACTCTCTAGAAGTCACGACCTCTCTGTAATGTCTCTAGGAAACTAAATTCCAATGTGCATTGTTAGGAGTTTCCTCTCCAAGGAGCCTCATACCAATGAAATCATGGATCAAGAACAACAGAAACAATAAAACAAAATCCGTAAATGTGTAAAGTGTACATATTTGAAAAAAAAAGTGATTTGAACCGTTAGCTAAAAATCATTACATTTTCCCCTCTATCCATGTGCACAACCCAGAAAAGAAGTAACTCTAATTCAGTCCACTTATGGTTTCTTTTTGCTTGTTTTTAATCAATCCTTTTTTATAAGATTTAGCACATTAAACACATACAAAACCATATGAAATGTTTCATCATAAACACCAATATTAAAAAAAAAATCCTTAGCACCATTTTCTGTTGTGAACTAAGTGTCAGTTCTCTTTTGAAAACATATGGCAGACTTGTGAATGGTGCTTTTGCAGGTGTTTCCAGAACAGATCTGTAGTTAATTTCATATCTCCAGAAAAACAGCGGAATTTTAGCGCTACTAGGGAATTTATAAACTCAAACTCCTTCATTTGACAGATGAAGAGAGAAGAGGGAAGTTATGATTGACCTAATGCCCATAGTAGGTAGGACAGAGTGAGAACAATAATTCAAGTTCTAAATGTCTAAATAAGCTATTCTTTTAAGTATACCACATTCAAGAGAAATGACATTCTTGACAGTTTGATGAGTCCAGTCCAGCAGATAATCCAATGCTTTCAAATGGCTGACTCAGAGAAGTCAGTTAGCCAGCCAAAAGAAATTCTTAGTTTCAATTACTTTTTTTAAAAATTGCATTTGACTAAGTGGCTATTATGTAAGATTTGTGTGAGGAAAAGTTGGAGCTCTTAAACTTTTTGTGTGCCCCGGAACCCTTTGAGAATGTGGTAAAGCTTATGACACCTTCTCAGAATAGTTTTAAGTGTCTACATACTTTACCATATTACTGTCTTACCATTTCATTTATTTATTTATTTATCTATTTATTCATTCATTCATTCATTTATTTATTTGTTTGTTTGTTTATTTATTTATCTATTTATTTATTTATATGTGTATATGCTTTACTATATTACTATATTACCATTTTATTTATTTATATGTCTATATGCTTTACCATATTACTGTATTACCATTACCAATACCATTACTGTATTAATTTTCATTGTAATTTTATGTGGCTTTTAAGTGCATAAAATAAGACACATAGAATTACAATGAAAACTAATACAGTAATCGAAATATTTCAAAACATAAGTTCAAGCTCATAGACCCTTACAGAATCTTGTTAGAGGTTTGTGCATGAATAGTGTTGCTATAGTTAAAAAAAAAAAAGATGTATTTTGGCAATAGATTTTTCAACATCCCCAAGCAGGTGCCACTCATAGTATAATAAGGGTAGAACATCATATCACAGTTGGATAGACATAGTTAGGACTGAAACAGTCAGAGCTGTATCAGAATGTAAAAAGGGAACACAAAATGTAGTCTTGAAGCTGATAAAGTTTCATTTGACCTTATGGATGAACCTTTGGAAATTTGTATATCAATTTTCTTCATCGTTCCAGAAATCACAACACTGTGCTCCTTAAAACCCAATGAGGTAGGTATATCTAGCCAAACACAAGCTTCCCGAAGAAGTGGGGTTGAAGAGAGAAACATCTTACCTGATTGCATCTGGTTAATTTTTCACATTCAATGTACAAAAATAGATGAGAAGTAAGTACCATAAAGATATCAGCCCTAGTTTATAAATTTCCTATAGGAAGATGGCAAAAGGTCATAACTATAGCTTTAAAATAAAATTATTTTAACAAAAACATGTTGAATGATTTTTAAGACATTTTAGTTTTACTTTGTAAGTGCTCTTTGACTATGACATCTCCTCCTAGACTAAGTTTCCGCTCTGATTCCTCTGTGTGGTGGTAGAAAATAATAAATTCTTAAAGTTCCTACCAAGTTGGAAAGGCTTTGAGTATTGTCCTCATGTTAGACTCTGTCTGTCATCTTAGGAGCAGCCTAGACAAATGTGAAGAGACGAATAACCAAGAGATTAGCCACTTGGTAGCTAATGCAAAGTCATGAAGACTTCCTATTATGAAGATGTGGAGAGTGTGTGATCTTTGTTAACTTACAAATAGTGTAAACCTTAACCAATGGACTTGTGGCTGCTGAAAATACTAAAGGAAACATACTGTCATCATATTTGTGTTTGTTCATTTGCTTTTTGTGTCTATGTGTGCATGTCTGTGTGTGTTTGTACATGTGTGCGTATTTTCCAAGGCTGCTGGGTCAAGCTTGAAGTCTCTCTTTTAGAAGCAACTGACCAGTAGATCAAGGAGGTACAAGTGATGGGGCCCTAAGCCAACAGGAAGAAAGTTAATTGAATCATAGATTTAGAGGTAGGATAAACCTTAGAAATCATTTCATCTAATCATGTTTAAATTAGTCCAAATCTAGATCTAAAGGGAAAGGAATAAAACCAACTTAAGGCCACCGTTTCAGGACTTATTGATCAATAGTAGACATAAAAAGACCAAAAAGGAATAGATGTGCCAATCAGCAAAACCAGCCATGCAATTCTGATGTATCCCCTAGGATGCAAAGCAGCACCGCTGAGAAGTTCTAGTAAATTCATGTCCTGCTTAAGAAATAGGTAAAGTACAAATGGAACTGGAGCTCGATAGCACCACGTTTTTATACCATAAACAAAGGCAACGGGAGCCTGCTTCTTGTACATAGCAATCATGAGTGACCTTATTGCTAAGGGTAATCATGGATCCATGACACACAATCCATCAGTCATTCTATTGCTTTCTGTCTACCTATCTCTGCCCTGGAGGGAGACACCAGTGTGGTCAGAGTACATTTACCTCTTGTTAGAACAAAAAGACAAAGTAGCAGGAAAGTAGCAAAGCTGGAATTCAGACTGAGGTCCTTTGACTTCAAATCTAGTATCCTTTTCACTTCATCATTCTAATCATGCTGCTCAGGTTGATTTATAGAAATGTCTTTGGTTACATGACTGTTCTGTGATGGCTTCTAGTTGTTTTTATTTTATTTATCTTTTTATAAGTAAAATCAGAGTCAAAGATTGATTTTTTTTTGAGACTAGGTCTCTCACCCAGGCTAAAGACAAAAATGGTGCAGTGGATAAAGTATGAAAGCTAGATTCAGGAAGACCTGAGTTCAAATTCTGCCTCAGACATGAGTTGTGTGGCCCTGAGTAAGCCATTTTAACTGATCTGTACATCAGTTTCCTTGTCTGTAAATTGGGGATAATAATATCTCCCTCACAGGGACCTTATGAGGATCAAAGGTGTTAAGAAATGTATAGAACTTTGCAAACCTTAAGGCTGCTGTTACTATAATGTCCACTATAACTGGAATTAATTCAGAAAGGGAGTAACATGGCTAGACCTGTGGTCTAAGAAAAATTGTTTTAAGAGCTCTGTGGAAGATGAAACAGAGTGGTGAAAAATTGAGACAGACCCATTAGGAGGGGATTGCAAAAAGAAAATAGGGCCTGGAGGTGGTTGTTGAGAGAGGAGGAGTCAAATTCAGAGTGGTAGTGGTAGAAATGGAAAGATTTAATACCTGTTGAATATAACACCAAAGTTATGAACCCGGAAGATGGGAATAATGGTAATTTTTTGGACAGAAATAGGGAAATTTAGAAAAGTAGGTTTTGGGGAAAAGATGATGAGTTCCACTTTTGACATATTTATTTTTGTTGTCTCTGGAACATCCAGGGTAAGATATCCAATAAGAAGCTGCTGCTACAGGATTGAATGAAGCTTAAAGAAAGACCAATACTGAATAGTCATATGATTTGATTTGAGCTAGACTTAGAGTTTCACTAATATTTGGAATTGCCAAGGAGGAAGCTCCCTCTGTCAATGCGGATGAGAACCCACCCCACTACTTATACTTTCAGACAGTTGCCCGAGGCACTGAGAGATTCAGTGACTTGCCAAGGTCATACAGTCTGCTGTTAGCAGCAGAATTCAACAGAGGTCTTCTTGTCTCTGAGGCGGCTTCTGTCTCCACCACATCTCTGACTCTTTTGGAAGTAATTCAAAGGTTGAATTTGGGGAAGGAGTAACATAAATGTGGGCAAGAAAACCCAGGTATAAAATATCTAATGCAAAAATATAGACAGGTAGTAATCAGAGCCTTTGCTAAAGAAATGACTGTGGGAATAGAGAAGAGAGGGTAGAGGAAATGTTGCATAAATAAACTTAAAAGAACAAGGTGACTGAATATCTACAATCTCTCTACTATATAATATAGATACACACACACACATATATATACACATACATAAATATATATGTATGTATACATATACATATATGCACACATACATACATACATATATCTTTCTCATTTCTTTCTTCCTTTGAGGCTCAACTATTCTTTTAAAATTCAGTTTAGTTGTAATCTCTTCCATGAAGCCCTCTCTCCTTACCTCTGACATTACCTTTTCCCCCTTATTTCTTTCTTATTTGTGAACATGTTGTATCTACCCATTATCATGCTATCTCTTTCAATTTGTATTTCTAGAATCTAGCAAAGAACTTGGCATGTTTCCTGAATCCAATGAATTCCATGATTACAAACACGGGAGACTGTGAATGGTGATGTCTCAGACAAAAGGTGAAGTCAGGAGAAAAAAGGGAGATGTTGACTTCAATTTTATATATACTGAGTTTGATGTGTTTTCAAGTAGTAGGAACCAATGGTGTGTCACTTAAAAGAGAGGTAAGATTGGAGAGAAACTTGTGAGCCTTCTGTACAGAGGTAAAAGTAAATAAAACTTCCAAAGGAGTGAAAATAAAGAAAAAAAGAGACTAAAAATCAGACATGTGCGTGACATGTACTTTATGGTAATAGTTTCCCTGCTTTAACAATTCCCTTAATTTTTTTTCTCACACGTTTTTCATAGTAATTTCGCAATGTAATTTTATTTGCTCATATTTAGTTCAGATAAAATTAAACATTTGTTAAAATATTAAAACAATACAGATTTTAAAACAAATAATAATATTATATAACATACATAAACATTTTTGTAGGTTAATAATCCATCAATGTGTTCAGTAAAACCATATTAATTATATTATGAATATGATGGATGGGTTTGCTTTTCCATATAAAATGTCTCACAATGTGGTGATATTAATAATACTGTTAATCATAATTCCTATTTAGCCAGTAATGAAGATTGATATTTTGTCTTTATAACAGCTACAGAAGAAAAAATCATTTCACAAAAGTAACATGTTAGTATTGTAGTAGAATCTCTATTACTTTTTCTTCACAAAGCATAGAATTCTTTATTTCTTCACGGCAAATGCATAATAACATTTTCAGGTTTAACATTTTGTTTCAATACTATTACAAGGCAAGTCTTTTAACTTTTCTTGTTAACATGAGACAACAAAATGTATCATATGTTTATATAAATAGGTTTCTTATCCACTCATTTTTTTAAAAAAGTCTTTTAAGTAAAGTATTTAGATCTTTGAGATAATTTTTTTTTTGGTCTAGGCAATGGGGTTAAGTGACTTGCCCAGCGTCACACAGCTAGCAAGTGTTAAGTGTCTGAGGCCAGATTTGAACTCAGGTCCTCCTGAATCCACGGACAGTGCTCTATCTACTGTGCCACCTAGCTGCCTCTGAGATAAATTTCTATAGACTTCTCTTTGCTGTTGTCTATTTCATTAGTCAAAGAAGGCATTTTTTTTCAAATGGGAAAATATACTAAATATTATTTTATAAACTTATTTTCTATGGCTCTGACATTTTCATGAATAAAATAACTTTTTTTCTTGGAATGAGTATGAATTTGAAGATTTATACTTTTTTTCTAAAAAAATCCACAAAATATGCACATTTTAACAATTAACATTTATTATAAAAATGAAAGAACTTTCATTTTATCACAATAACTATTTTCTTATAGCTCAAGAAACTCTCAAAATATCATGGTAAGAGTAAATCAATGTTTTCCCCAAAATTCAGGAAATGCCCTATATATATGTATTATATATACTTCTACATCCTTATACAATTCTGTGAAATACCTTTGTTTTAATGGGCAAATATTGTTTTTTATGAAAACAAATTGAAAAATTATAAGTAGCCCCTCAATTTATATTTCTTCCTATGAGTGATTGTGAAGCACACAATGTATTCAAATTGAATAAGAGGGAAGAAGAGTAGAGGGAAGAAGATTTATATAGCACCTACTATGGATCAGAGATGGTGCAAACTACTTTTTTACAAATAACATCACATCTGATCCTCACAACAAAAAGGTAGGTGCTGTTACATTCACATTTTGTAGATCTTCCAGACTCCAAGCTTAGTGCTCTATCTACTGTACCACCTAATTGCGTAAAGGATCATATTTCTCTCTAGTAGAACTGTTTTATCCTGTTATCAACTGAGATCTATCAGTTTAGAATCTAAAATATTTTTTTTCTCCCTTTACATCTTTGTCATTTAAAATATACTAATCATATTGACAATGTCTTCTAATGTGGAACTGTCATTATTAGGTTTGTAATATATTAAATTTTTCCCAACATAATTTCCAACAATATACAGTACACATGCAATCCAAGGAGCATCTGTGAATATATCTGTTGCTTCAGTCTCTTACAATTCTAAGTAGGACACTTAGTTTTTCAAGTATTTGATCACAAAGGTTTTTGAGGTAAATGCGTAGTTTTCCTTTTGACTATACTATCTTCAAATGGAATCATTTGACATGGCTTTATGCATGATTTAGCACTCTTATTTTTTTGTCCATATCAAAATTTGCAACAAGCACCAACCTTTCTCTTATTAAATGAGATGGGGTTTTTTTTCCATGTAATAATTTTTAAAGCAACTTTATATGGTACCAAAGATTATTCTGGTGTCACAGATGTGATTTTTGAAAAAGTTTGTCTTTGCTTATTAAAATATCTAATTTTCTCTGGAATAATTTTCTTGCATTGTCATTATATTCTGCATGAACACTTTCAAACTGTTATTTCAATGTATTAGGTGCCATGCTATTTGAAGCTAGAGAAGTCATATAACATATCTTAGAAGTCTGTCCTCTCAATAACAATAACAATAATAAAACCTGATCATCAATGTAGCATGTCATATTTTGGGATATAATTTTTTATATCTTGTGTTCCTATATTTCAGTTACTTAACCTGTTAATATTGTCTCTGTTTCGGCTATTCCATTGGCTTTTCTGTGAAAGTATTTATATATTTATAAATATACAAAAATGAGAGATTATAACAAATATCATTATGCTTTTATTTTCCACACAAATATTGATGAACTTATAGTTTACACACCACATTCAGATGCAACAATCAGCATAATGACACAACTCAACTGTATCATAGTCTTACATTCAGGGTAATGGTGGCAAATCATGCCTACCCCAATTCTGAAAATGAGCCAGTTCAAATTTGACCTCATTTTTGCATACCTTATGAAATAATCTCTGTACTACACTCATTGGAAATTGGAGAAAATTTTCCATATTACTTTGCTGTTATTTGAACATGGGTTTCAATGAGGAAAAAAAGAATGAATTTATGTGGGAATTTTACTTGAAAATATCCCATTATTTTGGCCATGCCTCTATGCTTGCCTTTCACAGAAGTTTCTCAGTAGCCTTTCAGAAAAGGCCTAACACATGGTCTGGAAAACTGCACTGCTCTTTTCTATATCCTTTTTTCCCCCCACTGGCATGAGTTCTCCTAGTAGGTTTCAAAGAGTAATAAATGCTTCTAACTCACAATAGTCACTACAAGAATATTTTGTCTAGGTATGATAATTTATATAGCGTTGTGTACAAGTGTGAGTGCATATATAATACTATACAAATAAGTGCATGTAAGGGACTTTTCTATAAGTACATGCACATGCAGTATGAATGTTAAAAAGATGCTTTTCTAATAAAATATTCCTGTTACAAACTGATATGCTTAGGTTAACATTTATACTAATGAAATTTTAAATTATTTTTAGAAGCCAGGGCTGAGGAAAGCTTGTCAATAATTTAGGAAAAGATTATGGTTAATAAAGAGTTAATTAACATTAAGTATCAGTTATGTGCCAAGGACTGGGGATACAAAGAAAGTCATGAGACAGTCCTTCCCTCAAGGAATTTACAATCTAATTGGGGAAGACAACACATAAAAAGAAGACAAAAAGAGCAAGCATTGGAGGAGTTGTTACCAGATACGTGGAGGTTACTGGGTTGGAGCGATGGTGATAAAGAACTGCAGTCAGAGTGGAGGACGAGAATGATTGAGTGGGAAATGAAGAAGTCTATGTCCCGGGGTACCCCTTCAAAAGGAGGCTCTGAGAATAGGAGCTCCCAAAGGTTAAACCTCATCCTTTCCAACCAGAGGGAGGGAAGGTACCCAGGGGAAGGAGCTACTGAGGGAGTATGACTTTCAGAGTTAATTTTATCTTAAAGAGTGGTGAGTTTATTGCCTATAGTTAAAATAGTGGAGCTCTTGGGATTATTCTCTTATTTCTACCCTACCCCAGCCTTAGTTCATACAAATTTAAATCTATTCTTTTCACCTTCCTTTTTATATACCAGGTTGTCCCACCTAAGGGGTGTGTGTGTGTGTGTGTGTGTGTGTGTGTGTGTGTGTGTGTGTGAATATTTATTAAGGAAAGTACTGAATTTTGAAGTGTGTTTATCATAGCATCTTAGTTTTTCCCTCTGTACTTACATGGAATAAGAATAGAAAAGAAAACTTCATCTCCTTTGACACAATCTGATTCTATTGTAAACTTCTGTCCAGGGAAGACTTTTCCTAGTAGCCTTCTCCTGATCACTGTATAAACTCAGTCCCAAAGCCTGTTGGTATATAAGACCCTCTCCTCATTGATGAAATGAATGTCCGGCCATTCCTGAGGGGGCCAGTCAGAATTGATAAGATCAAGAGAGAGGAGTTTTTCAGTTCTTGTCCCACCATCGCATCTACCCTGAGACTTTTCCTTTAGCACCCTGAAGTAAGTTGTCCTCTCCCATTCTTCCCTCTTGAAACTGGAAGCCAGAAGCACCTGAGCCTGAAGCGACTTGAAACTTGAAGAAAAGTCAAAGGAGACTTGAGGTTAACTGATGAGCTTTCCTCTCTCCCTCTCTCACTAATACCCTCACACAGGGCAGGGCATTCATCTCCACCCATGAGAAGAGAGTCTAATACAATGGACTTTGGGACTGGGTTACAACTGCACTGATCTGGTACTGCTGAAGAGGAGGCTAAGGCACTTGATCTGTCAGTTGTTGTTTGTAAAGACTTGGAAGAAGACAGCTTTGAGTCTCTTGTTGTTTGTTTTTTGTTGTTTGTTGTTGTCCTTATTTTTTGCCTATTTCAGGCTGAGTAAGCAACAGGTCTGGATGAAGACGCACTCTCCTCTTATTCAGAGGGTCCAAATAACAGATACCAACATGTTAATCAGAGGAAGGGAAACTTCTGAGCCATAGAGAGGATAGGCTTCTATTTGTTTCTTCTGTACAGTAATATTGAAGAGCACAGTGACAGATACCCTGTCCTGGTTGATGATCTCTGGCACTTGAGGGATCACAAGTATCTTTTCAATGTAGCCACTCCAAGTTGAGGGCTCTTGCAGCTGACAGGAGGGAGCTGTTGCCATTTGAACAAGTGCCCTCAGTATTGTCTGATGCTAGGTGAAATTGTGAGTCCATATTGAAAACTATAACGCTGATGTTCATAGATATGTTTGTCATTTCTCTTCTGAAATCCACTGTTGTTGCTGTTGTTGTTTTTTCTATTAGGGACAAAAATAATCTGGATGGTAGAGATTTTCACAGAAATACTTGCTAATTCAGATCTTTTGGAAATGAACATGATAGCAGTAAACCCAAGCCCAGATCTTGATGGGCAGGAATAGTGGAGACTATTTTCTACACTACTACCATCCAAAACTCAATGTCCCCAACAGCCAAGCTTCCAAGAGAGGCTGGATCAGGGATAGAATAGTTATTAGATAGGGCATCGAAAAGTGCTGGGTTTTTAGTAATGTCTAGAGTAGTCTTCAGAAGCTTTTAGGCTAAATAGACCCCATATATAATAGCAACCTCTTTCAATTTAGCCTTATAGGTAGAATATTCTTGGAATACTTGTTACGGATGTCTTCCCCTGTATGTAAGCAATAAACATTTATTTGCCTTGTTTTTGTGTGAATAAATGCACTGAATGGGCCAGTTTTTAGTTACTTTCAGCCTTCTCATTGTATTAATTGCTTTATATTAGCCAAACTTCTATAGGAAAAGGTGATAGAGTAGAAGAATCATCTATTATGTTCCAAACAAAGCTGGATAAAAGGAAGAAAGGAAAGAAATAAACATTTATTAAGTGCTGACTATATGACAGTCACTGTGCTAAGTACTTTATAAATATTTCATTTAATCCTCACAATAACCCTGTGAGGTAGGTTCTGTTATGATCTCCATTTTCAGTAGAGGAAACTGAAGCAGACACAGGTTACATGACATCTCCAGAGTTATATATCAAGTAATTTTGAACTCGAGTCTTCCTAATTTAAGGTCTAGAGTTCGATCCACTATGCCATCTAAGAAAACAATTTGATGGGAAAGGATTACCTTTTCATTCTTATCGCTACAATAACTCTTGCATACTTTCACCTCTTACACAATCAACATCCTAGCTTTGGTCCTGATCACCTCTCAATTGTACTATTGCAACAGCCTGCTAAAGAGTCTCCCAGCTTCTTCCCTCTCCTATATCCTCTACATATCTATCAAAGTAAATTTCCAAAATACAATTTTCACTCACATAATTTACCTCTCCTCTTCCCCTCCCCCCTCCCCCCTAACCATCACTACCACTACTTCATTGGCTTCTTATCACTTAACTCTGTACCCAGGACATAGGAGGTACTTGACTGATTGATGATCACAGTTTAGGAAGAGAATGGGCAGTGTACTATTTGAAGATGATTACGTATAAAAAACCCAGTGATCATTAGTGAGTCTTAAAGGTGCTAAAGTAATAATATTATTGGTAATATTTTCTAGAGTAGAGATTTGGGCCAGATATGTTATCCATGGCTGCCATGTCTCTTCATTTGGCAAACAGAAGAAGCATTTGATACATTGCACATTGTTTGGTTCTTTCAGACTTTTTATTAATCAATGATCATCTAGAGCAAGGAGTATACTTCAGAAGATGCCATGGAGCTGACTTTTTGTCTGACACAACCTTAGTTCATTTATGTCACCTGTTGGTGTTACTGCTCCATTCTCCCATCTGCTAATAGGACTACAATTGCTACCATTCTAGGATTTTTCCCTCGGAAAGCTATGTCATGGTGATGGGTTGGATAGCTGATTATTTTAATTTATAGTAATTCTATGATGCTGGGTTCTTCATTCTTATAATTGCTTTACATGAAATATCCATCATAAATAGTAGGGTAAAGTTTCTCCTTGGAGTCAAAGGAAATTAAACACGGTAGCACTGAAAAACAGAAGTTATTGAATTACTTTTTAGTCATCAGAACTAAAAGGTTTTAGTTTTCTACTGTGGATATTCTCTTTGGATAGATACATTTTTATGCACAGATATACACTACAAACCCCTGTAGCTATAAAGAAACGCAGGCAGAACATTACATAGATTGCTTCAATAGTACCATTCACTGACCGATCAGCTGGTATTGCAATATGGCCTGTGCCAAAAAAGTCACCATCATCCCTGCATGAAAGCCAGGATGTTGATGAAATGTTGCCCATTGTTATGAGAAGTGATGGTGAGAATGGAATCATTGACCTTTTTGTCATTCTGCATACAAACCAAAGAAATAATTACTTTGATTAGAAAGGAGCTTTGGATATTTTATCCATGCACTTGGGGAGGGTAAGGGGTGGATGGTTTATTTATATATGTTTGTGGTATTGATTTTGTTTTGTTTTGTTTTACATTTGAGAATACAACTATTGAAGGAAATAGAGCTAATTTAAAGCTGTTCTTTTCTCTTTGTCCTCCACTTTTACATTTTATTTTCTTCTCTGCATTTTCTTCATTTGTGTTTAAAGGGTCACCCTCTGAACAGCCAAAGGTGTTAGCAAAGATTAACTGCATCAATGGTTTTTTTAGTCAGGAGTTTGCTAATGAAAGATGCTCCAAATCTGGGACATCAAGAGAAGCACATTGGCACCTTGCCAGGATACCCGAGGCCTATACCAGATTTGCATATACATTTAAATGTATTTCTTTTAAATCACACACAAACAACCCTCCTTCAATTTCTCTAACTGTAACAGCTTCTTCTGGCATTTTGGCATAGTTGAAATTATTCTGCATGGCATAATGAGTTCATGCCTATATAGCTATTCTGCTTGATCAAGGTCCTTACTGCCTGGAGACTAAAGGATCACTTAACAGCTGTGGCTACATGATGTAAAAACAATTCCTCCAAAATTAAAAAAACGAAATCCTTCAGTAAGCTGTTTAGGCAGCATAACAATGAATAATGGGTTGGACTGCTTTAAAAAAATTTTTTTTACTAAATGATATCATTCTTTTGGTATCCTGTAGTCAGTCTGAATGCACAATTCTGCAGATTTGGTCTTCTAGGTTTGGCAGATGTTTATCAATCAAATTTGACTAAAGAAGGGAAACTTCACATAGATCACATCTCTCTAAGATGAGGAGGGTATATGTTAGAAATGAATTAACACTCCTGTGTTATTATTATACAATTACTTAGGGTAAAACTCCAATCTGGAAATTATAACAAAAATGTCATTATAACAGCTAATACCTACTTATATAGTGCTTTGGAGTTTGCAAAATATTTTCCGTATGCTATCTCAAACTGATCCTCATAATCACCCTGAGATAGGCACTACTATTATTTCAGTTTTACAGATAAGGAAACTGAATGTGATAGATGTTCAATTACTTTCCCATGATCATATAGTTAGTAAGTTTCTGAGCGATATGAACTCAAGTCTTCTCAATGCCAAGATCAATATTTGTTTATGACGAGATACAATTTGCCTATAGAAAATCAAAAGAAACAATGTGCTATTAGGAATTCAAAAGGAATAAGAAAAATCCTGGTACTTTCCAGCATACATACATACATAACAATTCTCCACACTAAAGAAACAGAAATATCTTAATCAATATGGGGAATTAAAAGACTGACTCTATTACATTGACACAAATGCCAAGTGACTCAGCAACAGTTACTACAGTGACCAGAAAAGCGTGATTATTTCCTTCATTTTGTTACCCTTTTGAGTCCTTAGGAAGCCTAGGCAGAAATTTAGTTTTGATTGGCTCTAGAGAGGATTCCAGAGGTGATTCTGTGGTTCTCAGATCACCATGAGAGGAAAGCTTTTGTAGTATGGTGAATCCATAATGATTTATCTGCCACTGGACTCTACATAACATACAACCTACAACCTCAGATGCTAGTGGGTAGAATCTACCTTCTTTAAAATTCATAATTCCTAGCAAGGAACCAATTTTTTTTTGTTATAGAAATGGACTAATATTAAATGTAGACTAAATGTAGAATAATATTTAGAACATATTCTTATTCAAAAAGCAATATGGTATAATGAAAAGAGAACTAGGCATGAAAATAAAAATATCTTGCTAGATTCAGATCTTGAGTGACGTTAGACAAATTATTCAATCTTTCTCTGCCTCAGTTTGTTGATTCATAAAATGAGTATCTATCACAAAGGGTAGTTATGAGGAAAGTTCTCTGTAAATTTTAAAATGCTATATTAATACTAAATATTATTGTTTGTCTTGTGAATCTTCATATAAACCTAGGTGGAAAATTGTTAAGATTCACCTTGAGATGAAATTCCCTTAGTAATTCAGCATAATTCACTGGTAACTACTGTTCACCAAATGTCATTCTTCCTTTTGAAAAATAAGAAACCTAACAAATCTTACTGGCCAATCCCCTCTCAACCTGCTCATGACATATTTGGTGGCCTCTTTTCACTAGTTCAGCCTGACCATTTGCTTGAGCAAGATGAATTAAAATTCTGAATGCTGAGAGAAGGTGGTTGTTATTTCTTCCCCTCCCCCCACTCCTCCACTCACCCCCAGATTCCTTAAACTCCACTGCGGTAAATACAAACCCATTGTTAGAAATAAAAACATTTGTGATTCTATTTGTTCTCAATACTAGCAAAAATCTAAGAATGTTGCAGCAGAGGTTTGAGAAGTAACTAGGATTTTTCCAAGTTAATTTGTGAAGTAATCTATGACAATTAACCTCTTTCTCTGCCATGTTCTCCCTGAAATCAATACTTTTTCTTCACCAAGGCTTTTTGGTCACTTTCCATGGAAAAGTAATTACCTTAGTGGGTTATACTGATCATTCTGCTGAATCTCTAGCTATACAGATTTCTTACAGTTTTCAGTATGAAAATTAATTCCAAGCCACCAGACACAATGTTTAGTCAATATTTTCATACAACTGATTCCCAGATGTGTGGTATGTATTGTGTCCAAGAAAATTTGATAAACACCTTCTCAAATAACCAAGCAAATTTTATGGGCAGATAATTAAAAGCAATGCATTTCTTGGGCAGAAATTCTGTTGGATGACTTTTCAAAACCTCTTTCAAAATATAGGCCGACCTACAACCCCACACAGTTAATTGTGAGATATGACCACTTAGTCAATCAATCCAAAAGCCTTTATAAAGAGTATACTGTGTGCCAGAACTAGGGATTCAAATATAAAAAAAAAAAACAATCTCTAAATGCAAGGAGCTTTTGCTCTAAAAAGGGGGACAATGGGGAAGGTAAGTGTCACAGTGGATAGAACTCTAGCCTTGGAGTCATGAGGACCTGAGTTCAAATTTTGTCTTAGACACTTGACACTTAGTAGCTGTGTGACCCTGGGCATTTGACTTAACCCTAATTGCCTCACCAAAAAGCAAACAAATAAATAAAATAGGGGACAACTATACATCAATATACAAAGTTATAGACATGCATATCTATCTATCTATCTATATATGTATGTATGTGTATATATGTATATGTATATATGTATGTATGTATATACATATATATGTATGTATGTATATACATATATAAACCAAATAAATACAAAGATAATAAATGTTAATACTTACAAAGTAGTTTAATACAAGGCAGTTTGAAAAAAGAAGACTTTCTTTTTTCATTTTCATTTTTGGATCAAGGACAACCGAATGTTTCTAACAATAATACTTCTAGAGGAATTTTTAAAAAAAACCTAATTTGAGATCTATAGAAGTAGATGCCTTTGGAAAACAACATACAATATTGTTCTCACAAGCTTGTTGCCAAACCAGTTCATAAGAATTAAGTAAAGATGTCATAGAAGTACATAAGTCAATACAGTCAGGGAATGTGATATTCTAAGAAAAGAGTCTTCCAAGAGATTTGCAATTGGTATAGATTGTACAGGCACAACTGTAGAGATGCTCAGCTACTCAAATCATGACATAATGGTATGGAAATCTTTGCCAAATTTAACTATTCCGTTATGAGATGGCATTTATCTTGAAGATTAAGCAATTGGTGCTATAGAGCATTTTAGGGGCCTGAGCAGACTCTAATTTCTGCTTTTAAGCAGGAATTCTATGTTGCACCATTAGCATGATAGTCTTAGAGTAAGGAAGACTTGGTTTAAATCTCATCTGGTTCAAATTTGACCTTGAACAAACCACTTAAACTTTATGTGCTTTAGGCAACTCCATGAGAGATCTGTACTTGGTGGACTGAGTTCCCATACTAGGAATTTCATACACAAAGGAAATTACAAATCCTTTGTATGCTCCAGTTTGGTAGAATAGAAAGAGCCCTGGATTTGGATTCAGAGAGCCTAGATTGGAATCCCAGATCTCCATTTGCTTTGTGACATGAGCAAGGCACCGCTTCTCTGGGAATCAGTTTCTTCATTTGTAAAATGAAGAGATTGGACTAGGTGTTTTATAAGGTCACTTTAAGCTTTAAGTCTATAATCCCATCATATCATCCTATCAATATTTTGGTCCCAACATCATAAGGTGTAGAGAAGTAGTGTTATATATATGTTGTAAATATCAGTAGCCAGATGGCACAGTGGATAGAGTGCTAGGCCTGAAGTCAAAAAAGACCTGCCTGAATTCAAATTGAGCCACAGGTAATTATTAGCTGTATGATCATGGGCAAGACATTTAGCTTCTGTTTGTCCCAGTTCCTTCAACTGTAAAATGGGGATAATAATTGGACCTAACTTCTAGGGTTATTGTGAACATCAAGTGAGTTGATATTGGTAAAACACTTGACCCAGTGTCTAGCACATAGTAGGTACTATCTAAAAACGTTGGCAATGATGATGATGATGGTGATGACGATGATGATAATGTAGTGGCATAGGCTTAGAAATCAATAGCTACTTGACCATCCAAAAAACATGCTTATGATGGTTAGGCCAATACCATTGACTTATTATTTAAAAAGCAGCAAAGTGACTGAGTATAGAGGGGAAAAAAAACCTACTGTAGATAAAGAACAGTGCAAGCAAGTGTGAAAATGCTTGCTTTTGAGTCATGGAATACTAGAGCTAGAAGGGACCCTGGAGATAAACCAGTACAATTCTATCATTTATCATGAGAAAATTGAGCCTTAGAGATGAATTCTTTGATGGCTATGCCTAACCTAATACGGCATGGTGGTGTCAGAATCAAGGGGAGAAAAGAAATGTTCTTACAATTAGCATTCTGTTAATTCTTTTTTTCTTTCAGATTTTTAGAGTAGCATGTCATGGATTACATATGCCTTATCTTAGATAAAATGAATATCAGACGCATCAGAGGTTGACATCTGGGAAGTTCTATTTTTCAGATTTTTCTTTCTATTTTTCATTCAGGTAGTTAGTATTTTGAAATGACATAGAGCTTTCTGAGATACTGGGGTGATTTGGGAAAGGTGCTTGTGCTACTTAGTAGATTTCCCATGTGACCCTTAGAATACTCCAGTACCATTCAAGCATTTTCCACCAACTTATTAGCTACTTTCCTTAAGCCGACAGGCAGACACAATCAATTTTCCCCCTTCTAGTAAGGAGAAATATAATGTAGAAATTGCACACTGTGGTAATCTCTAGAGGAAATTTCTTGGGCACATGAGTCTAGCTAACAGCCTGGGGGAAAAGTGAAGAGGTAGGCAATTTTTAAGATACTACCAAAATTTGCACTTGAGATATATTCTCCCTACCACTTCATGGCTGGACAGGTTTGGTAGTTCATGCTAGACTACATTTTAAGGAAAAAATAAAATATTTTTATGAAATATTAAAATTATGACAATCTCAGTTGGGTCTTTCCTTTGGTCCACATCTGGGAAATTTCCTTCAATCCAACCAATTCTTTATGCCTTATATTACTCAGGCCACATAATTTATTACACAATGATAACAAAAAGAAACTTGTTAGGAATTAATGTGCCTTGTAATGTACTGGCATAGACTTAGAATCAATAGGTATTTGATATTCCAGAAAGGTCTTTATGTTGGCCAGGGTTTTCTTTAGCTGGCAGTGAAGTAGTCTTCTTGTTCGCTTAGTGGAGTGCTCAGCTCAGTTGACTGCTCACAATCTTCCTGACTGCCCTCATGGAATCCCTGAGAAGTTTAAAAATGCCCCTAGCGCTCTGCAGGTCGTGGAAGAATTAAATAGTTGGGATGTGCTTCTGGGACCCATCTCAGGGATTGCTCCAAGGGAAAAGGTGTGGAAGAGAGAAAGTAGTCCTTTTCCTCCAAAGGGATTTTCACAAGCTGTAAGTTCGACCAGTTCTAGTCCTAGCAAGTAATGCCTCAGGTGACATAGCGATGACAATAACCAGATCCTGGCTGCATTTGGATAGCCAACCCCTGCCTAAGAGATTTCCCTGTCTTTCCTCTCTCAGCTTCTCAACTCCTGAACAAAATGAATAGTGGATCACAAGTTCCTTCTAACCCGATGAAATCCAGTGAAAGTCAAAAAGAGGAAAAGTCAACTGCTGCATACTTGCACAAATCTCATCCTGACTCCTGAAATCTAACATGGCTCCATTACTGCCCCAAATGTGCTTATAGGAAGTCTGTTTCCCCTGCAGAAATCTTGGTTGCCCCTTCCACTCCCACATGAATAAAAATTGTAGATTCTTGCTATATTTCCATAACTTAATTCTCTGATACCCCATTGAAGATGATATCATCAAAACATATCTTATACCTGGCATCTTAGGAAGTAAGTTCTGTAGGGGGTATTGAAAAATTCCAGGGGCATTTCCCTGTCTCAAAGTCTCTTCTCTAGTCCATCTTCCTAAAGTATGGGACTGAACATCTTACACACACACACACACACACACACACACTTACACGCATATACACACAAGCACACAAACACTCCCCCTCCCCTTTCCACATACTCTATAAGTTCCAGTGACTTTGTATCACCTCTAATATTAAATATAAAATATTCTGCTTGGCATAAGAGCTCTTTGCAATCTGGCTCCCTTCTGCCTTCCCAGTCTTCTTCTTTTTTTAAAAAATTAATTAATTTTCAGTTTTCAACATTCACTTCCACAAGATTTTGCTGTCCAAATTTTCTCCCCATCTCATCCCTCTCCCCACCCCAAGAAGGCATGAATTCTGAATACCCCTTCCCTTAATCTGTCCTCCTTTCTATTTCCACCCCCCATCCTTTCTCTTATCACCTTCCCCTTCTATTTTCCTGTAAGGCAGGATAGATTTCTATACCTCATTGCCTGCACATCTTATTTCCTAGTTGCATGTGAAAACAATTTTTAACTTTTCTTTTTAAAACTTTGGGTTCCAAATTTTCTCCCTTCTTCCCTCCCCACCCACCCTCATTGAGAAGGCAAGAAACTTGATACAGGTTATGCATGTGTGGTCATGCAAAACACTTCCATAGTAGTTGTGTTGTGAAAAACTAACTATATTTCCTTCATCCTATCCTGCCCCTCATTTATTCTATTTCTCTTTTGACCCTGTCCCTCTTCAGAAGTGTTTGCTTCTGATTAACCCCTCCCCCAATCTGCCCTCCATTCTATCACCCCCACTGCCACTCATCCCATTCCCTCTTATTTTCCGGTAGGGTAAGATAGATTTCCACACCCAGTTGAGTGTGTATGGTTTTGCCTCCATAAGCCAAATTCAATGAGAATAAGATTCACTTATGCCCTCTTACCATCCGCCACTTCCCCTCTACTGTAAAAGTCTTTTCTTACTTCTTTTAGGTGACATAAATTACCTCATTCTGCCTCTCCCTTTCTCCTTCTCCCAGTATAATCCTCTCTCACCCCTTAATTTTATTCTCCAGACATCACCCCTTCATCTTCAACTTACCTTGTGTCCTCTATCTATCTATCTATCTATCTATCTATCTATCTATCTATCTATCTACTTATAATTTTTTTTTTCCTTCCAACTACCTTAATACTGACAAATGTCTAATAAGTTACAAATATAATCTTTCCATGCAGGAATGTAAACAGTTCAACCTTAATAAGTCCCTTATGATTTCTCTTTCCTGTTTACCTTTTCATGCTTCTGGTGAGTCTTGTATTTGAAAGTCAAATTTTCTATTCAGCTCTGGTCTTTTCATTAAGAATGCTTGAAAGTCCTCTATTTCACTGAATGCCCATTTTTTCCCCTGAAGGATTATACTCAGTTTTTCTGGGTAGGTGATTTTTGGCTATAATCCTGTCTCCTTTGATCTCTGGAATACTATATTCCAAGTCCTCTGGTTCCTCAATGTAGAAGCTGCTAAATCTTATGTTATCCTGATTGTGTTTCCACAATACTTGAATTGTTTCTTTCTGGCTGCTTGCAATATGTTTTCCTTGACCTGGGAACTCTGGAATCTGGCTACAATATTCCTAGGAGTTTTCTTTGGGGATCTTTTTCAGGAGGTGATTGGTGGATTCTTTCCATTTCTATTTTGCCCTCTGTTTCTACAATATCAGGGCAGTTTTCCTTGATAATTTCTTGAAAGATGATGATGGCTCTTTTTTTCATCATGGCTTTCAGGTAGGCCAATAATTTTTAAATTATCTCTTCTGGATCTATTTTCCATGTCAGCTGTTTTTCCAATGAGATATTTCATATTGTCTCCTACTTTTTCATTCTTTTGGTTTTGTTTTACAATGTCTTGATTTGTCATCAAGTCACAAGCTTCCATTTGCTCCATTCTAATTTTTAAGGAAGAATTTTGTTCAGTGAGCTTTGGGACTTACTTTTCCACTTGGCCAATTCTGCTTTTTAAGGCATTCTTCTCTTTATTAGCTTTTTGGACCTCTTTTGCCATTTGGGCTAAGCAATTTTTAAGGTGCTATTTTCTTCCTTATTTTGGGGGTCTCCTTTAGCAAACTGTTGACTTGTTTTTCATTATTTTCTTGCATCATTCTGCTCTATCTAGCAGTAGCTGCTCTTAGAGCTATTAACCCACTGATTTAATGTCTGAAAGTTGCCTATTTTGACTTCTAGGAGTCAAGATAGTAAACAGTAAGTTGCTCTTACCCTCCCTTTTTGACCTGGAAAAACCCAGAGAATATTGCCCCAGAAAAAATCCTGAAATAGTGGAGTCAGCAGAAAGTTGAGATACAACAGTCTTTTAGCTCATGAATCTAGGAAGATTAAAGAGGAAACATGTAGCTGTGGCTGAAGGGGACCAGTACGGGAAGGCAGGCATCCCAGGAAACCTTTGGAAAGCCCTAACTTAAAAACCAGAAACAAGGCCCCTAACCCCCAGCACAAGAAGCCTAGGACAATGTCACCAGTGTCCCAGAAGCAGAAATCAATTTTAAAATCCAGAAAAAGGCAAACAACATGAGCAAAATACAACATAGAAAAACAATGAGCATAGAGAAGTATCTTGGTGATAGGGAAGATCAAAACACAAATTCAGGAGAGGACAACATTGTCAATATACCTATATCTGAAACCTCAGAGGGGAATATAAAGTAGTCTCAAGACCAAAAAGCCTTCTTGGAAGAGCTCAAGAAGGATTTTAAAGGCAAATAAGAGAGGTAGAAGAAAAACTGAACAATTCATTTGACAAAATGGGAAAAAAAGTATACTAAAGAAAACAACTCTTTAAAAAGTAGAATTGACCAAATGGAAAAGGAGGCAAAAAAACTAACTAAAGAGAATTCCCTAAACAGTAAATGGCCCAAATGGAAAAGGAAGTACAAAATCTAACTGAAGAAAACAATTCATTAAAAATTAGAATTTGGCAATTGGAGGCTAAGGACTCTATGAGGCTTCAAGAATGAGCCAAACGAAATCAAAAGAATGAAAAAATACAAGAAAATCTAAAATACCTCATTGTGAAAACAACTGACCTGGAAAACAGATCCAGGAGAGATAACTTAAGAATTGTTGATCTAGGGGCAGCTAGGTTGTGCAGTGGATAGAGCATAGATCCTGGAGTCAGGAGGACCAGAGTTCAAAGCCGGCCTCAGACATTTCACACTTACTAGATGTATGACCACGGAAAAGTCACTTAACCCCATTTGCCTAGCCCCCCCAAAATTTATTGGTCTACCTTAAGCTGAAGGAAAAAAAAAACACATGTGCACATATGAAGGTAACAATCCTGATCTCAGACAAAGCCAAAGCAAAAATAGATCTAATTAAAATATATAAGGAAGGAAAATACATCCTGCTGAAAGGCACCATAGGCGATGAAATAATAGCATTATTAAACATATGTGCACCAAGTAGTATAGCACCCAAATTCTTAGAGGAGAAGTTCAGGTAGTTACAGGAAGAAATAGACAGCAAAACTATACTATTGGGGGACCTCAACATCCCCCTATTTGAACTAGATAAATCTAATCACAAAATAAACAAGAATGAAGTTAAAGAAGTGAATAGTATTTTAGAAAATTTATATATGGCAGACCTCTGGAGAAAATTGAATGGAGATAGATAGGAATATATCTTTCTCTCAGCAGTACGTGGCACACAAAAATTGACCCTGTACTAGGGCATAAAAACCTCACAATCCAATGCAGAAAGGCAGAAATATTAAATACATCCTTTTAAGATCATGATGCAATAAAAATTGCATGTAATAAAGGACCATGGAAAGATAGACTAAAAATTAATTGGAAACTAAATACTCTAATCCTAAAGAATGAGTGGGTTAAGCAACAAATCATAGAAACAATTAATAATTTCATCAAAGAGAATCACAGCAATGATACAATGTACCAAAACTTCTGGGATGCAGTGAAAGCAGTTCTTAGGGGAACTTTTATATATCTAAATGCTTACATGAATAAAATAGAGAAAGAGGAGATCAATGAATTGGGCATGCAACTAAAAAAGCTAGAAAAAGAACAAATTGAAAATCCTCAATGAAATACCAAATTAGAAACACTGAAAACCAAAGGAGACATTAATAAAATTGAAATTAAGAAAAATACTGAACTAATAAATGAAACTAAGCTGATATTATGAAAAAAAATAGATAAACCTTTGGTTAATTTAATTAAAAAAAGAAAGAAGAAAACAAAATTACCAGTATCAAAAATGAAAAAGGTGAATCCACCACCAATGAAGAGGAAATTAAAACACTAACTAGGAGCTATTTTGCCCAACTGTATGACAATAAATCTGACAATCTAAGTGAAATGGATGAATATTTACAAAAATATAAACTGCTGAGATTAACTGGAGGAAGTAAATATCCACATCTCAGAAAAAGAAATTGAACAAGCCATCAATGAATTCCCTAAGAAAGTATCTCCAAGCCAGATGGATTTACAAACAAATTCTATGAAACATTTAAAGAACAGTTAATTCCAATACTATGTAGACTGTAGTATAAATATAGCCTATATAGACTATTTGGGAAAATAGGTGAAGAAGGAGTCCTGCAAAATTATTATTATTTTTTTGTTTTTTTGTTAAGCAATGGGGTAAAGTGACTTGCCTAGGGTCACACAGCTAGCATCAAATGTTTGAGGCTGGATTTGAACTCAGGTCCCCCTGACTCCAGGGCCAGCACTCTATCCACTGTGCCACCTAGCTGCTCCAAATTATTTTTGTGATACAAATATGGTACTGATACTTAAACCTGGAAGAGTCAAAACAGAGAAAAACAATTATAGACCAATTTCCCTAATGAATATAGATGCAAAAATTTTAAATAAAATATTAGCAAAAAGATTACAGCAACTTATCATGAGAATAATACACTGCAACTAGGTAGGATTCATATCAGGAATGCAGGGCTGGTTCAATATTAGGAAAACTATCAGCACAATTGATCATATCAACAACAAAACTAACAGAAACCACATGATTATCTCAATGGATGCAGAAAAAGCTTTTTACAAAATATGATACCCATTCCTATTAAAAACACTAGATAGCGTAGGAATAAATTAAGCCTTCCTTAAAATGATAAGTAGCATCTACCTGAAACCATCAGCAAGCATTATATGTAATGGGGGTAGCCTAGAAGCATTTCCACTAAGATTGGGGATGAAACAAGAATACCCATTATCACTACTGTTATTCAAAATGGTACTAGAAACATTAGCTTTAGCAATAAGAGAAGCAAAAGAAATTGAAGGAGTTAGAATAGGCAAAGAAGAAACAAATCTATCACTCTTTGCAGATGATACAATAATATTCTTGGAGAATCAAGCAAAAAACTTCTCAAAATAATAAACAACTTTAGCAAAGTTGTAGGATATAAATAAACCCATATAAATCATCAGCAATTCTATATACTACCAACAAAGTCCAACAGCAAGAGATAGAAAGAGAAATTCCACTTAAAGTCACTATAGACATTATAAAATATTTAGGAGTCCACTTGGAAAAACAAATCCAGGAATTATATGAACACAATTACAAACCACTTTTCATACAAAGTCAGATTTAATAATTGGAAAAAAATATCAGTTGCTCATGGGTAGGCCAAGCTGATATGATAAAAATGACAATTCCACCTAAATTAATTTACTCATGCAGTGCCATACCAATCAAACTACCAAAAATTATTTCATAGAGCTACTGAGCCTTAAACAGCATGATTTCATGACCTCTTCCAGTAGCAATTAATGCCTCAGGAGTAGAAGGAGAAGTGGTGGATGATAGGGTGACTCAAATTTGCGAATTAGCCATATATGGACACCAAGAAAAGAAGTGGGCATGAGATTCAAGAACAATGCCTCAATGTCTTGATTGACCATAGAGTCAAGACTCTGACAGGAGGACAGTGAAACCAGAATAGATGTGAATTAGAAGAACAGAAAGACTGTGAGAGAAAGGAGGTAGTGATGAAGAAAAAACTCTAACCAATTTAAGAAGTGCGAGACAATGAGGCACTTAGATCAATGGAGCCGTATGAAGAGGGAGGAGAATTTCTTAGTTCAAAATCTTGGTAGTGAAATAATATTGGGTGATGGTGAGGTCTAAGGTAATAGCAACCAAGATGACTCAAATTTACATAGCATTTTAAAGTTTGCAAAGTAATACATTTGTCCTGTTTAGGGAGGTATTATTGTTGCTGCCATTTTACAGATGAGAAAACTGTACAGGTTGAGGTTAAGCCCAGGATCACAAGGCTAATTAGGCTCTGAGGTGTGATTTGAACTCAAGGCTTTCTGATGACTCTAGGCCCAAAACTTTATCTGCTGTGCCATTTGCCTTTCCTGTGTCTTCTTCAGGTAGAATGATCATTTTTATCCTGAATAATAACTTACAGCTTCAATAAAATTTGGTAACTGTCTCTGAGAAAATAGTGTATAATATCATCTTACTGATAGACTATGATTGGAGTTGCTTACCAACTTAAATACATCACTGCAGTGTACTGAGGTAAAATGGCTTCTGAATATGATACTCCAGAATTTCAGTGTCATGGGAATAACCAATACAGGTGATGCTTAGTGATATGAACTCTTTTGGCCATTTTGCAAGCATCATTGTAATAATCCACAGCTAAGACTGGAGTTCAAATAGATCTGCAAATGTTCTGGATGAAGTATTTCTTTATTTTCTGCTGACTCTCTTGGCAAGAGGCCTTGTTTCTATATAAATGGATAACATTTTATTAGTTACTGGTATTTTAATTTCTGTGACATATAGGAAGGCAGACATCCAGGCTAGGGCCTTATTCTAGGACATTGTAAATTTCAAATTGGGGCCAGTTAAAGACATCATAAAAGACCTTCATTTTGAACTGCAAATACAAGGTAATCCTGAAATACTGCAATCTAAGAAACATGCCAAATTGCAACACTGAGATAAAACATACAGCTCTGTAATATAATCAACAATGCTTTTGCCAGAATGTTGTTTTCATTTGTGAAAATTAAATCTAAATAAATGACTGGTTGTGGTTAAAAAAAGCATACTTTCTTTTCATCTTACAAGTCTATCAGTATATTAACTTAAGTGTAGCAGAGATAAAAAGTCATAGAATCATAGATCATGATTTGGAAGGATCTTTAGAGGTCAACTAATCCCTTCATTCTACAAATAAGGAAACTGAGATACAGAGAAATTAAATGATAGCAATAATAATTAAGATTTATATAGCACTTTGTGCCAGGTACTGTGCTAAGAATTTTACAATTATCTCATCCAACTCTCACAACTACCCTGGGAGGTAGTTCTTACTATTATCCTCATGTTATAGATGAGGAAACTGAAATTATGTAACTTGCCCAGGGTTACACAGCTAGTCAGTATCTGAGAAATTTGAACTCAGGTCTTCCTGAGTGCAGGTACAGTGCTTTATCCACTGGGACACAGTGATTTGCTCAAAGATCCACGGGTGGTGATTGGCCTTAATTATGGCATATATTTGGACTCTCCAGGAACACAATGTTCTTCTGTTCAGAGACTATATTTTGTTCATTTCAAGAGAAATAAAGTTTCTCTGCATAATAAGGTCAAGATTGGATGAATGATATCAAGCTCTAATAATATACTCCCCAAACAGCTATTTTTGGAACAGAGCTGCTCAGATTTCTGAGTAGAGGCTCTTTTCAATTGCCTGTCAGTATCATTCAAGAGAGAATTTTCACTGCCTGCTATTGTCCAGCTTTAATAAGATTCCATCTTTGCCGGGAAAAGTGTTTTGTCATGTAACAGTAAGCAGGCATTGGACAAGCCAGCCTTCATTTGAGAGTCTTTGTATTCATTCAAAAGGACTCAAAGCAAAATCTCATCAGAGAAATCACCACAGCCAGATTCTACAAAAAAAGTAATAGAGTACTAACTTTGCATTAAAACATAAACTTACATTGCAGTAATTTTTTTTCTAACTCTACTACAAAGATTGAGGCCATGTGACATTACCTTCCATGACTAACCTCCTCCTTATCTCAGTTCTTCTCTGTTTTTATATCCATCCTCATATTATTGGATCATTCTATGGAATATATCCTCTCAATGGCTAATCCTTACATCATTCTATGAGATATATCCTCTCAATGGCTATTTCTTACATCATTCTATGGGATAAGATATGCCTCCTCTCAATGGCTAATCCTTCTATCAATTTCCTGAAACCCATCCCAAGGAAATTTGTCCTACACATATGCCCTTCCTCTTCACCATCTTCATCTTCTTTGCAACAGCAGAATCCTCCTCAGGTATCTTTCATATCTTGATTAATGAGGTAGGGAATTGGGAGATAACTTTTATCTACCAAATGCATCTCTCTCTTTTCTTTTTTAGTGGCAGACTTCTCTACATATGCTGCCCCCATTTCCAAATCATCATTCCCCCTTTAATCCTCAGGCTTCTATCCTCACTATTCTACTGAAACTGCTCATTTAGGGAGATGTATGATGACCTCGATAAATCCAATTTTTGTCACTTTTTATTTTTAATAACTCTACATTTGATAGTGAATCACTTCTTTCTTTTTCAAAATTCTCTCCTCTCCTGATTTCCCTGATACTGTATCTTGATTTTCTTTCTTATTCTTTGACTATCCTTCTTTTCCTCTTTAGATCAACTTAGACCTCAGCTCTTATCTCTCATAACTATCTATCACCTCTATTCACAAAACTTCAATCTATCTTTCTAGCCTTTACCTCTCACTCACTGCTGTATTTAAAACTGTCCCTTCAAATTTTTTTTTTCCATTTCCCCAAATCAACTATCTCCTCACCTCCTCTTTATACCCAAGTGGGCTTCCTTATTTCTGTAAATTATACGATCCCTTTTCCTAAAATAATAGAATACTCTTGGATCCTCTCATATTCTTTACCCCTATTAATTAGGCTACAATTCTTTTTTCAAGATATCTTGGATAGTCATCTTTTTCTTTCCATTTCTCCTGATACCTCAACCTCCACTCCTCACATCCTGCCCCTCCTTCACCCTCAGTACAAAAGCTTCATAATTTCATGCCTGAATTATTGTAAGCTACATTGTTTCACTATCCCTCAAACAAGCCATGGTAATTTACTTCTCTGAGCTTTTGTTCATATACTTTCTTGTATTAATATATTTATGTACTTTAAGAGTATGTAACTTGTTTTCCCAACTAGACTAGAAGCCCTCTAAGGACAGGATGATGATATATACTTATAAATTACAAACTATTTTAAATTTAATTTGTAATCTCAATTTTGTGATTTATTTTTATTTTTAAAGGGGTTTGTGTACTTTTTCATCAACTGAAATGCATGTGAAAGCATTTATTAAATGCCTACTATGTGCAAGACACTGAGAATACAATTATAAATGTGAAATTATAGTTGTTCTCAAGGGATTGCATTTTAACAACAAGAGACATCTTTTGTGATACGGTATCCAGAAAAGGAGTTTTCATTTGATGAGTGATAGGAATGATGGGGTCATAGGAAAGTTGGTTGGTAATATGGGTACTATCGATTTGATGGCAAAAGTTGAATTGGGGTGAAGGTTTTGTGGGGATGGACAAGGCAGATGATAAGATATCCAGAAATGACATATGTGAATCCGTTCTGGAGCTGACTGACTATAGTGTAGGAGGTGAGTTTTCAGGTTCTCACAGATGGAGACTCCTCAGATCTAGGTCAGAGTTCCAGGGCTGAGTCGATTCACTCCCCTCAGAGAAGAGGGTATAGAACTTGGAGATCTAGGGTTGATGATGCTGGCCCAGTATTGAGAAGCAGATGGTAGGATGTCTAAGGTGGGTGTATATTTCATTGTTCTGTGGTTTACTTTATCAAGGCTTTTAAGTTTTATCCAACTGGGAGGACACTCATTAAAATATAAAAAGACATAATAATAGCTAACATATGCATATTATTTAAAGATTTGCACTTTGCATACCTGAGCAATTATTTTTATTATGTAGACCCTACTTGAATGAAAATCTCCAAAGTTCCTTGACAAGCATCCCTTATTTTCATCAAGGAGGGAGAAAGTTCTTTTGTATAAAAAAAAGAATAAGAAGAAAAAGAATGCAAAATCCTTGCAAACAGAGACATTTACTTTTGTCTGTGTATCCTAGTTGCTAAAGCAAAGCTAGTTCATCGAAGATTCTTTCTATGTGTTTGTAGAATTGAATTGAACTGAAAAAAGATAGCTTGAAAACAGTTCCAATTATGGACTATAGCCTGCTAGTTTATGGGAACCTATAACTTCATTAGTATTTCTCCAATGTGGGAGACATTTCAAAATCCTATCCAAATAGTTTTAAAAGTTTTTAAGAAGAAATAAGAGAAAACAGATAATGTCAGCTTGAGTTATCCCCTCCCCTGCCTACACTAGGGAGGGCAAAAACTAACTAACATATAGCAACGAGGAGCTAAAAAACCTTTAGAAGGGTTCATTCTGAATGTTTAACCTAGATTTATCTTGACCCAAAGCTTCCTAGTTAAATACAGATTGGAAAAGAATGTTTTGTTACTCTTCAGGGTCTTAGTACCTTCTTTTGCCTTGACACACTTGATATAGTTCAGCCAGCTCAAGCCAGACTCTGGGAACATTATCTTTCCACAAAAAGATATCTTCACTAGGAAGCCAAAAAATAAATAATAAGGTGGATTTGTGGGTTTTTTTCTTCAGAATGAGCCAGAGCTATTTCCATTATTTTGAAAACTAAAGCCATCAGAATGAGATATTACCCGTTTGCAAAAGGAGAAAAACACAACCTTGGGTATATATGAGTTTCGCTTTCATGTAATAGTGTTAATATAAATCCTTGCCGTTGTAATCCTGCAAAAGAAAATTAGAAGTATGACTATAAAATATCGAAGGGCCTCATATTACAATGACCCCTCTGGCCCCGCTTTGCTCCTGTTCCCCCACCTAACTTTTATATACCCCCCGACATAATAAGCCTGCCACCAGTAATGTTATCAAGTAGCAATTGTGCCTAATTGGCAGGGAGGTGACAGACCATTCTGGTAATGTTGTGAAACTGTAAGAAAGGAGGAGTGAGAACATTCACAGGCCCAGCAGTAATTAGCCACTAATTTGGCCTGTTTGTGTGGGGACAGCTCATTAGAGCCCTTAAGAAACCTCCGAATAAAGAGAAAGAGTAGGGAGGAGGTAAGGTTAAATAATTAGTGTTCAGCAGAAATTTTTTTTTAAAAGATTCAAAGAATAAGATTGGGGGTTGGGGAGGGAATGTGACTAGGGTATCAATAAAGAGATGGGATAATGCTATGAACTGGGTTTTATGTTTTTGAGGGAGTATAGGTATACAAGAGTCCTAAATTGTGGCATGAAGAAATGATATGTCATTTTTATTACAGGAGTGCAATTATGACCTTGCTCATCATCTAACATTTTATGATGCCAATTTCATGCTAACCATGAGATTTATCCATTTGGGATGAAAGAAGGGGATAACTGAGAAGGATTCCACTTTTTATTAAATAATTTATAGGAAGGTTTGGAATGATTTCATTATTAACATATAGCAGCTTGATGTTTTCAAATTAGATAGATAGATGGATAAATGTACACATATGTGGGCATATAAATAGTCTATGCTAAATAGTACAGACTATTTATATGCCTCACTTTCATGGGTGCAAGAAATCTAGAGAAAGGAAGCTCTCTCTACTAGTACAAATTAGCACCTATTTTGCAATTTGTAATCTTAGAAAGCTGCCTGGGGCATTGATAGTTTAAGTGACTTTCCCAGGGACATGTGGCCACACTGTCACACATAAATACATACATTTACATATGCATACATGTACATTGAGTATGGTGGAAATGTTAGTTGATAGGCATTAGCAAAACTATTCTTTTTTAATGTATTTTTATTTCATTAAATATTTTATAATTATTTTTTATGAATTTTTATTTGTTTTTGTTTTGAGTTCCAAATTCTTTCCTTCCCTTCTCTATGAGAAGGCAAACAATGTGATATGAATTTTTTTGCAGTAAAGGAAGCTGACAGATAAGAGGATAATTAAAATAGAGCAGTCATGAAAACTCAGGGACAAGGGGTCAAAGTTGGCAGTGACTACCAAGAGGTCATCAAGGGTGAAGATTTAGAAAAACATCATCATATTTGACAGTTAAAACACCATTGGTAACTTTAAAGAAAGCAATTTCAATTAAGAGATGAGGTTTTAAGCCAGTTTGCAAAGAGTTGAGAAGTGAGTGAGAGAAGAGAAAGTAGAAGAAATGAATGCAGACAGATTTTTTTTTTTCTAGAATGCCTCTAAACACTGGCCTACAGCTTGTAATCTCATCAGTTTGGTTGCAGAGTTCATCAAATTGATCACCTCTTCAATCAACTCATCTTATACCTATTTAGGAAAGAAAAGCAAAATGTTGAAGATTTTTTTTTTTACTTTACATTGGATCCTTCTTAAAACTCTTAATTACATCTCTCTGTCTCTCCCTTTCTCTAGCTTTGAACATTGTCTCACAGGGCAGATATAAAATAAAACATCAGTATTTTATTTGGCAATCTATTAAAAGCCTACTGTTTCACTGGCACTTAATTCTTCCTAAACTGCAAAGCTACTTTGGTGTTTGAGTTTACCTGAAGGTTAACTTGACCCCCTCTGTATCAGGGTAGATATAATGGGCCTGTATTTCTAGCCAGCCATATCCTCACCATGCCAATTATACTCTAGCTATTTATCTGGTCATCATCCTCATCTTTGCCCCAACTTTCTAACCTTAGAGAACCTGGCATTGATAGGTGAATTGTCATTTTCTGTTGCTTGAAATTAGACCTCCATCTTGCTTCATGGCAGTCTCCATACCACATTTTTGTGCTTAAGCCTTCCTCTTTAGTTCCCTTCCATACATTGTCTTATCCATTAGAATGTATGCATCTTGTTTTGAACAGCACTTGGTGCATTGTGCTTAATATTTCTCTCTCTCTCTCTCTCTCTCTCTCTCTCTCTCTCTCTCTCTCTCTCTCTCTCTTTCTTTCTCTCTCTCTCACACTCTCTCTCTCACATACATACATACATACACATACACACACACAGTTAAAATGGCTTCTTAAAACAGGACAAATACCAACTATTTCTTTAGGCATGTGCCCAAGTCATATCCAATGCAATGGTTGGGTTTAAAAAAAATTCACAATAACATAGATTCAAAGACAAAAGGCATTTAACCCAATGCCTTCCTTTTATATAGATAAAGAAAATGAGGGCCAGAGAGGTTAAAGAGCTTGTTCAAAATCACTCATATAGTCAGAGTTAGGATTAAAACTTAAGTTCTTTCCCAAACTATTGCCTTGTTCTCCATGTCAAGGAATTTCTCAAAGCCTTCAGCTTCAGTCAGTTAGTGACCTTATTACCCTTTGTGAATTTCACAATAAGCATAACACTTTTAATCAGTGGATGGAAATACCCAATTTTTATTTGCTTCAGCTCCTCATAGTTTGTCTGCTGTCGTCAACTCTGTTACCAAAATCATCCGTGCCTCCCTATAGAATTTTTTCTACCAGCCTCATGAATGACTGAAGTGGAACATTTGCTCTGGCATCCCGAAGTCATCTATTCTCATTAGTTGACCACCCTGGTAGAGAAGGGTTGTGATAAATTTGGCTTTTAAGCCACAGAGTGACTGTACCCTGTCTACTCTACATTGAAACTTGTGAAACTATCACCCTATAATCTGAAATATGCAACTTGGGCAACACAAATGACAGTAGGATATTCAATTATAACTTCAACAGAAGTAATGCTATGACCTTAAGAAAAGTAATATTCAGGGAGAATCCAATCATTTTTCAGTCTTGTCTGATTCTTTATGATCCCATTTGGTTTTTTCTTGGAAAAGATACTGGAGTAGTTTGCCATTTCCTTTTGTAGCTCATTTTACAGATGTGGAAACTGAGGCAAATAGGGTTAATTGACTTGTCTGGAGTCACACAGCTAGTAAATGTCTGAGGCCACGTTTGAACTCAGATTTTCCTGACTCCAGGCCTGGTGCTTTATCTGCTATTCCACCTACCTGCCAAAGAAAAATAATAGGAAAACTAACTTTCCCCCTCAAGAATCAAAATATCAAATTACCTGATTCTTTTGTACACCTCAAGTTCTGTCTTAATTTTTCTCTTTCTTGGTCTTTATCACAGGTGTCTCCTGACGCCAATTCAAATATGCTCAGGAGAACCTATTGTTAAATTTTCAGTATGTTTACACCTCAGAAATCCAAACTTGATTTGTTGTTTTATTGATTGTCAAAACTGAAGAAAGTGATGAAGAACATGTTGGCAAATGCAGATCAACTCTGAAAATATGTTATGCATACTTTTTTTGAGAACCAGTTATTAAACATTTATCAGCTCACCACTGAGGGAATTAAACCCCCAAATTTTTAACTTTAAGAAAGCAAAACCAAATGAATTAATAAGTTTTTTTTTCTGTCCACATATGCCCCAAGTTCAGCAATATTTGGTCCTGTTTTCCTTTTTTCCTTTCTTCAAGCCTGACTGGGAAAAGCAATTAGAGCAAAGCAATTATATGCATAGGAGATCCATGCTGCACTTGACATAATTGTAAAGGCATTAAGGGATCAATTATCAAGATATCCTAAATAGGAGAGCATACCAGACACTTGGAGAAATCTCAGACCTTATTATCCTTAAAAGGCAGGTAAAAATATCATTAACTACCAACCTATGCATTCACTTCCCATATCCACATAATTTGTATGAGAAAAGTGTATACATCAAGAGCATTCTATTATAAGAATGGAATAAATAGGCCTTTGAAAATAATATTCTTCAAGAGACCACATCCTTAGATACATAATTGACTTGAAAGCATATAGAGAATAGCTATAACTAGGACTACTGTAGCTTTTTAAGGTTTGCAAAGTCTGTTATAAATATTATCTCATTTCATCCTCACAAGAACCCTGGGAAGTAAGTGCTTTATTATCCCCATTTTACAGATGAGGTAACTGAGACAGATAAAAGGTTATACAGACAGGTTGATGATCCTCTAATTTTTAATTTCAAGTGAGATAAGTAATATGTTCTCTTAAATCCAACCTCATAAATATGTAATACATTCTCATAAATCCACTTAGTTTTGTCCATCTTCTTACATAAATCTATTTGGCTCCAGTAAGTTCATAATGTCACTGGTCATGCTCTTGAAACATCATGGGCATCACCCATCCAATTGCCCCCATCTACTTGTGATATAATTTTCCTTTTCCCCTTGGACAAAGAGCTAGGTGCCAGTGGACATAGCTTATTTGTTCAACAAGAGCTGTGAGAACTTACTCCTGAGGTATAGATAAAATTGGAAGAGATATCTGCTGATCAAAAGTGTTTGTCATGCTGGGAGGATTAGCACAACTGTGATCCCTGCTACTGTGGTGGAGGAGTACAGAGGGGAAAGGAAGAAGACTGAGGGTGATGGAGTGTTTATGTTTGGTAGGTCTGAGTTTCAAGAGGACTAAAGCCAATTGGATATCTGCATTAAGTGTGGAACTAATATGCTGAGCCCCTGGGATTGGAAAGTCAAAGAAAGTATTTTCATCTTATGAGATATTTGATAATTCAGTCATGATAAGCATTTACCAGAAGATCATCATGAAAATAATTGCAACTTAGGTACCAACATCCATTGCAGAAGTTGAAAAGGTAGACAAATTCTCCAAACTTGATGAGACCTTCCAAATTAAATCATTATATACACTGATAACTAGTGACTTCAGTAAAATGTCTGAGTAGACAAAAATGATAAAAATTATACTGAAAGGTCAAGGAGAAGGAATAAGAGGGGCCAAAGATTTAGACTTCATAAAAGCTTCTTGTTTCCTCATCATTTAACACATTATTCAAGAAAGCATCTGTAGGTCCTAGACATGGTGAACATCAAAATCATCACAAAAATGAAATTTATAATATTTTGACTATTGATATGTCCATCTGAATTAATTGTTTACTACAGTTAGATTGCTACCCTTTTATAGCAATGATCAGAATTAGTACAAAGCTAAAAGAAAAACAAAGAGAAAAAATTGTGTGGTGCAGGCAAATAATAATAGCAAGGAGTTACATAGTGCTTTAACATTTGCAAAGAACTTTACAAATATTATTTCATTTGATCCTCACAACAAAACTACAAGGTAAGTGCTATTATTATCCCCATTTTATAAATGAGGAAACTGAGGCAAGCAGTAAGTAAAGTATGTGAAGCCAGATTTCAACTTATGTCTTCCAGGTTCCAGGTCTAGAACTTTATCTACTATGTCACCAGCTTTTTCTAGGCAACTTGCAACAATTAAATTCGGACTCATTTGAACAAGTTCTATCCAGATCATAGATCATGAAAAATAAGTGATAAGTACTGATTATATAATATTATGCATATATTCAGTCTTTGAGAACCAATTATCATAACAAGGAAAGAAAAACAGACCAAAAACATCTTTGTCATTAAACTTGTAATTCACTTTCCAAGCAGAGATGGTGCCCCAAAACCTCAAGTTAAACTATAAACTCATCTGTAAAATGTTATGAAGAATAACAGAAGATTATGAATAGCATCACCTAATAAAATAGAGATAAAATGAGAAGGGTTAAAGCAATGTAAAGAAAGCTTGGCAAAAGAGATTGAACTGAGCAAAACCATACTGAATGCATGTAAGGATGAAAATGGAAAAAGAACAACAAATAAAGGAAAAATGGAAAAGATCTGCAAAGACCTTGTTAAAAAAAATTTTTAAAAACTGGCTTTTTTAACCATCCAAGAAAATAGAGCTACCATGTGTGACTCTAACATCTTCATCCCAGATGTGTTAATTAAATAACTGTGACACTAAAGAAAGGGTGGGAAAGCATCCAGAGTAGACTAACTGTGAGGTAGTATGGAGCCTCTGAGAGGAAACTGAGGCATCCATTCACAAAGTATCTAACACAGAATATATAAATGCCTTAGGAAAAATTAGATTTTATTAATATTGAAAAATGGTAACTAGAAATACATGAACAACTTGTGAGCTATATGTCTACATCTTCATCTGTAAGATCTTTTTGTGAGAATCATTTTTACAGGAATGAATAACATCTTTGATGAGGGTATCAGTATGGGCTAGGCAGGCTGTAGCAAATGATATGACACAATAGATAATTTTTCTGTCACACCATTGACCAAAAAATCTTAAATGATGCAAAATCCCATTGTGAGTATTTTTTAATTAAAATTTTGAAAGCATTTGTATAGGTAAGCCAAAACATTGTAACTTTCTTTCTCACAAAGTACCTCCCATCCTTGTATCAAAATCATTCAAGATTCCTTTAAAGATATAACAAGAGATAAACACATTCAATGACTCTAATTATAAACTCAGGAGGGGCATAAAATAAGGGAGACATATGTTCAAATAGGATATTTGCCACTGCAAATGACAAGATCCAACACAGAATGTAAATGAAAAAAAAAAAAGGATTCCCCATAAATGGTGAGATTCACCAGATAAGCATTTTTTAGAAAAAAAAATATGGCAATGTATTGGTTACATTGTGTCCTAGTACATTGCAAAGCCTCTTTGAATAGGTTTATAATCATTCAAAAGGGTTTGGTCTGGATATCCACACAGAAAAAAAGAAAAAAAAACACAAGTGGATGAAGAATATCTATTATCCAAATTCATGTAATGGATTGACTGCCCATACAGCTTTAACTGTATAGACAGAACAAATAGACAATGCTTTGGACTCAGAACTAAACAAGAGGTATAGCACAGAATAGGCTGCCTTCAAGGAATTGCAAAACTATTCTAATGACTTCTATAAACAAAGGTCCATTACAAATGCCAAGATTCTACCAGTGTTGTTACAAGACTGTGAGACATAGAACACGATGGTCTTTGAAGAACTGAAAATGAATATAACAGAGATGGTGATCAGGGAAGGGGACACACAGTGGGTGTGAGTAGGATACATGTAATCTGTGAGAAACTTTAAAGAAGAATACAAATAAATGAAATTACCAGGGAAGAATACAATAGAAAAAAGATGGGTAGGTGATCTTGGAGTCTGTGTGTGTGTGTGTGTGTGTGTGTGTGTGTGTGTGTGTGTTTCTGTGTCTGTGTCCGTGTGTGGTGAGGGTAGACACTGAGTCTGATTTGTCCACTGGTGTCATTAAACTTACAGCTACGTAGTGCAGTGGAAAGAGTGCTGGGCCTGGAGTCAGGAAGACTCAACTTCATGAGTTCAAATCTGACCTCAGAGACTATCTAGATGTGTGACTCTGGGCAAGTCACTTAACCTTGTTAGCCTCAGTTCCTCATCTGTAAAATATGCTGGAGAAGGGAATGACAAACTGTTCTAGTGTCTTTGCCAAGAAAACTCCAAATGGACTGAAAACAACTGAATAACAAGAAGATTCTTAAAATGTAAGGAGAAAGAAAAAAAAAGTCTCAGCACACTGAGCAAACCATTCCTGTGCTGAATTTATGAGAGGTCATAGATAAATATCACAGTGGATGGGCAGAGACAGATGGATTTCTATTTGCATCATTGGAGGAACATCCAAATAAATGGGATCACATACTTAATTGGGAATTAAGAATAGTGTCAACAAATTCATAGAGAAAGGAAAGGCTAGATGTGTTGGAGGAGGGCATTGCAGATTAATCCATTTCTTTGCAGTGAAATAAGGGAGGAATGTGAGAAAAGGCTGGAAAGATACAGCCCCATCACATAATCAAAGAGCATGAACTTGAGATAGGAATAGAGAGTTGCTGAAGACTTTTGAACAAAGGGGTCACATAACAAAATTTAGTCATGAGGAATATAAGCCCAGCAGCAGTAGGAAGAATAAACTAGAGGAGAAAGAAAGTACTAGAGGGAAAACCTAGCAGGAGGCTATCATAATGATCAAGACTGCTTTGTTTTGAAATTTTCGCATATAGACATTGCAACTCATCAATAGAACATTCAAACTGGATTTCCAACGGTGGTAATACATTTCTGGTTTTGTTGATCCATCCCCATTTTTGTTATTTATTGTTCTGGTTGCCAGTGGTGAATATCTATGAAATGACCACCTTAAGGTAGTAGTACACTGTCCTAATTAGCCTCTATGTCCTTAATTATATTCTTATTGTTCAGCTGTTTTTCAGTCATGTTTGAGTCTTTGAGATCCCATTTAGGGTTTTCTTGGCAAAGATACAAGAGTGGTTTGTCATTTCCTTCTCCAGCTCATGCTACAGACAAGGAAGTGAGGCAAAAAAAAAGGTTAAGTGACTTGCCCCAGGTCACTAGTGAGTGTCTGAGGCCAGATTTGAACTCAGGATAATGAGTCTTTCTGATTCCAAGCCCAAAACTCTATCTGCTGCATCTAGCTGGCAAGCCTTAATTATATGCTCTAAGTAAACTACCCAGTCAAGCATAAGCACATCTTGCTAGTATAAAATAAGAAATGATTAGTTTGTTAGCTATTTCTTGAAAAGATATTTTAACTGATTGAACTCAGAGTGGGAAAATCTCCAACTACTTTGAATAATATATCTAGTCTTTTATATATATTTTTTCCAAAATCTAAAATCACCACTAGTTTACTTGTTCATGAAACTTTTTTATAGTTTTCCAAATGTGCCCTCTTTTCAGTCTAAAAGATGTGTCTTATTACTGCAATTCCAGATGGCAAATCACACCCTGCAAGTACATATTATAAAGTATAAGAAGATTTTAAAGGGGTTTTTCTGTGGAATTCCTGAATTCATTTTAAATCTGTCAACAATGTGGTCAAGTGAAGCGGAGGCAGTTGTGTAACTTCCACACCACAGCCTCATTCTTCACAAAAAGTTCCCTCTGATGTCAGTTTGAGGACAGAAGAAATACAAAGGGCACTCAGGGGAATGAGAATATGGTGCCTGAAGCACTGTGAATCTAACAATTTTTCCCTGAGGATGATTCACATCTAAAAGTGAGAGCTTCCATGTTCCTGTGAAAAGTGCATTTCAGTTTGTTAGTATATGTGTATGTATATGTGTATGTATATGTGTATGTATATGTGTATGTATATGTGTATGTATATGTATATGTATATGTATATGTATATGTATATGTATATGTATATGTATATGTATATGTATATGTATATGTATATGTATATGTATATGTATATGTATATGTATATAAATTTTAGGAAAAAAATCAATGAAATTTCACTTTTTAAAATCAGCTTTCCGGAGAATATATGTGTGCACATACACACACACATAAGCTATGTGATTTTTCACTTCAATATGACTTGTCTTTGTTTTGAAGGCCTATTCCATCAAAAAGGGAAAAAATAGCTCATACTCTTTTGTTAATGGATGTGCTGGGAGGGAATCCACCCAAACACACATAGCACTCAGGAGATCTGAAAAAAAAGCTTTGTCCAAAAGCAAGATTAAGCAAACTTAAAGATCTAAGGGGGGAGAATTGCGTTAGACAGTATTTTGAAAACAGGCGTTTGAAAAATATTTTTCCATTTTTAAAATAGGATAACTATTTGCCAAATGTTTAAGTTGGGTGACTGCTACAATATTTAAATTTTTGTATGAAATTAACAGTCTTTTGGCAAAAAAATTTACACAAGACAACTGCCAGATCAAAATACATACACTCAATCTGTCCTTTAGCTCACCACTCATCCCCTCCTCCTCTGTTTTTTTAAAGTGCTGTACTCTCATCTTTCTTTGCCTTTTCATCCAAATAAAAGATGTGTTTTTAACAGAAAGTAAAAGAAATGCTGAATGTGTGATGACTGAAAAAATGATTAATCAAAGAAGATTATGAGTTTATAGAGAGATTATGACACAATCCTTTTAATTCCATGCCCTTCCCTAGAAATTTGGCATATATACATTAGAATTTATTTGGATAGCATCACATATGCTTTTAAAAACCAATGCATGTATATTTTTTTCTTTTAAACAATCTCTCAATTTTATTTTTTCTTTGGTGGTAAGGAGACTAGAAGGTAAAACTACTGAAGGAAAAATGTGGCTCTTGTTTCAAAAAACAAAACAAAATACTACATTGTAGTCTTTTTCTTCCTTGTTCAGAATCACTAATATAATGTTCATCTTGGACTCATACTCTTCTTTTTGGTTCATCATCTTCTTCAGTTAAGATGGAATGATAGATTTTGCTGAACCAGATACACTATACCTCCTACTTCATTATCTCTCTGGTGTCAGAAAATGTCAGTGAAAGTTTGATTGCACTTCATGACATGAATCTGACTTTAGGGGATCAAATAATCAGCTAATAAGCACCTATTAAGTATTTATCATGTGGTAGATTTTTCCTGGTCTCCCACTATATCCATTCTGTCATTCTGATCTATATCTTACCACTGGACCCAGATGGCTTTGGAAGAGAAAGACAGATTGGTGATTCTGTAGGCCCTACATCACTTAAATCCAATTCACTTGCAAGTCATGGCATTACCTTCCTGATGTCATGGTCCTCTTCAAGAACAAAGGACACACAACAACCTCTGTGAGTCAAAATAGGAGCTGCTTCAACTGGAACTGGCCAGTTAGGCAACATTGCTCTTCCTCCCTCCCTCCCTTCCCTCCTTCCTTCCCTCCTTCCTTCCCTCCTTCCCTCCTTCCCTCCTTCCTTCCCTGCTTCCTTCCTTCCTTCCCTCCTTCCCTCCTTCCCTCCTTCCTTCCCTCCTTCCCTCCTTCCTTCCCTCCTTCCCTCCTTCCCTCCTTCCCTCCTTCCTTCCTTCCTTCCTTCCTTCCTTCCTTCCTTCCTTCCTTCCTTCCTTCCTTCCTTCCTTCCTTCCAGATTGGCACTTAAGAAAAATTATTTTGGCAGCAGTGAGCAAAAGAAACTAGATACTATGCAGTATAATGGAAAGGAAACTGAATTTGGAATTAGGAGACCCAGAAATCTTGGCTCTACTATTCTACTACTTTTGTGACTATGGGCAAGTCATTTCCACTCCCTGACTCTCATTTCCTCTTCTGGGACTAGAAATAAGTGTCTGTCTATCTATCTATCTGAAACCAATTAAGTCATATAAGAAAATATATACATCATATGTAATATTTTATATCACATATAAATTATATACTCATATGTGTATATATACATATACACAGACACAGGCATGTATATTTTATATATGATATAATGTACATATGTATATACATGTGTATGAGCATATATGTGTGTGCATGTGTGTATGAATATGTACATACACACACTCGCATATATATATCGATATCCATCCATATATATATATGTATATATATATATGTATATGTATATGTGTGTGTGTGTGTGTGTGTGTGTGTGTGTGTATGTTGCCTTTCATGTATATATTTTACATTAGGGTACTCTCTCTCTTCTCTGTATACACGCACACACACACACACACATACTATACCATATATACTATATATATATACACTAGACTATATATATTTATATATAGTATGTGCACCCAAATATACACATATATGAAAGAAATTGCATGGAAATATAGTGGCACATATATAACATATACATTATATATGTGTATATACTTGTATATTTCATACCGAAATTATATCTATATACCTATTCTAGAATTCTGTTGCTCAGAACTTTTTAATAATGCCTCATTTCCTACTACATAAAGTCATAGAATCGCAGGGTCTTTGAATCTGAAATGAATACAGGGGTATCCATACCAAAACAACAGCAATCACTTCTATATTATACCTTAAAATGGCTGTCCAGCCTAACCTTGAAAAAATTCATTACAAGGCAATCCCTGGACTAGATGGAGTCTAGAAGTTGCCTCTTCTCCAGGCAAGCCCATTTCCTATTTGGATGCCTCAGATCATTACGAAGTTGTTCCTAAGTAATCCTAAATCTAATTCTCAGCTTCTGCTTCTTGTTCTCAATTCTTGGTCCTCTAGGACTAAGTAAAACATCTCAAATCACTCTTCTACACGAAAGTCATTCAGATATTTAAAGACAACTGTCTGTATAAAAGTTCTAAGTCTTCTGTTAGAGGTAAACATCCCTGTTTTCATCAACCCATCCTCAGTGTTATATGATCCATTCCCCTTCACATTTTGGTCATCCTCTTCTACCTGTTCTCCAATTTGTTTATGTCTTTTCTAACATGTGACAGCTAGAACTAAAGTAGAGTATTCTTAATATGCTCTGACCAAGTCATACTAAAATGGGAATATTGCTGTCTTTTTAATAATAGCTAACATTTACATAGCACTTAAAGGTTTATAAACTCTAATATTACATATGTGAGGATAAAATGCGGTGTGTATACACACACACACACACACACACACACACACACACACACACACCCGGCATTTTATCCTCACAATAACCCTGGGAAATAAATGTTGTTGTTATTATCGCCATTTTTCAGATGAAGAAACTCAGGCAGACAGAAGTTTAGTGACTTGCCCTGGCCACACAGCTACCATTAGAGGTAGGATCTGAACTCAGGTCTTCCTGACTCCATGTCCAGAACTCTCTCCACTGTACCACCTGTCAACATCTTTGTGAGCACCATGCCTCTCTTAATGTAATTTAGGATAACACTGGCATTTTTGGATTTCCATATTTTATTATTGAATCCTGTTGAACTAGCAATATTTAAATCCCCAAGGTTTTTTTTAAAACAAAACCATTGTCTAGCTATGTTTCTCTCAGCCTGTATTTTTACCATTGATTCTTTGGATCTAGGTATAGCATATTCATCCCTGTTAAGTATTTTCTTCTTAAAATAAACTCATCCCTTTAACCTACTAAGATTTTTAGGGGTTCTGATAGTCACCATAAGCATTTGCTTTTCATACCAGTTTTGCATTGTTTTTTGAATATAAGCTTGCCATCAATATATTCATTCATTAAATATATTAAACCTCTACTTTAATTTATTTTTTACAGGGCAATTGTTTTAAGTGACCTGCAGAGGGTTACACAGCTAGTAATCCTCAAGTGTCTGAGGCCAGATTTGAACTCACGTCCTTCTGACTCCAGGGTCAGAGTTTTATCCACTGTGCCACCTAGTAGTCCCTAAACCTCTGCTTTTCTGCACCAATTATCCTCAAAGACTTAAAAGAGAAAGCATTATACCATAATTTTTATTAAAAAAATTTAGTCTGATTAATTAAGCCAGAGATAGATAAAGCAAAAAACAAACAAAAACACTATCAATCAATAAGATGATGGCTATTAATTTAAAAATATATGGAAAATCTAATCAAATAAACTATAACTATTCATGTAAGAATTCATTCATTATAGCTAAGATTAATTTAGACTAGAGATGTGAGGATGGTTCTACATTAGATAAACAACCAACATAATCACATTAAAAAGAAACCAACAAAAATATTATCAGAAAGAAAAAAAATGTAAACCAAGTTTAATCTTCATTAAAAAAACCTGAAGAGGGACTTTTTGATATACTGAAATTTGTATCTAAAACCAAAAGCAGATGCAGGTGTAAAGTAAGGGTGTCTACACTCCCTAATTTAATTTGAAAGAGTTCTAGAAATTCTAGCAATAGAAATAAGACAAGAAGATAAATTAAATACATAAATATAGGTAAAGACTAAGAATGACTCAGTCTTTATTTGCTAAAGACATGATTGTTTACTTAGAAAAAATTAGAGAATCAATAAAGTTACTAGATGATAATAATAAGTTCTGTGAAGTTGCAGGCTACAAAATATACCCACAAAATTAAGTGGCAAGTGTATATAATAATAACATTCAGGGAGACTCCATTCAAAATAACTACAAAATGCATAAAATATTTGGAGGGCAAGCTACCAAAGCATACAAATTATATAGATTCTGTTTCAAAATTCTTTTTTAAATATTACATAGCTCATAAAATACTTAGTGCTTCTGTCTACAAAAATACCAAAGCTTATTCACAATTTTAATAATATAACAATGAAATTATCCAAGGGTTAATTTACAAAAAAATCAATAAAATAATAGCAAAATTCATTTACAGAGAGAGAACTTTATAAAAATGACAGAGAACAAAGGCTAATTGAACTTCCCCACCTCAAAACGTATTATAAAGCAGCAGTCATCAGAACTACTTAATATTTGTTAAAAAAAATGAGAAATAGATAACTAGAACATGGTAGTCAAGGAAGAACTAGAAACAATGGAATTCAATGACCCAGTGTTTGATAAACATTAAAACATAAATAACTTCAGAAATAACACTTTATTTCACAACAATTGCTGGAGAAACTATAAATCAATCTGACAGAAATTAGGCTGAGAACAACCTATTACATGACATTCCATAATAAATTAAAATCATTACGTGATTTTTTTATTAATTTATTTTGATATATCAATTATCACTTCCATGTGCTTTTGAGTTTAAAATTTTTCTCCCCCTTCCTTCCCACCATCTTCCCCAAGACAGCACACAATCTGATATAGGTTATACATTTACATTCCTGTTAAACATATTTTCACATTAGTGGCTTTGTAAGTAAAAATTAAAGCCAATAGGAAGAACCATCAGAAAGAGAAACAAAACTCAACAGAAGAGAAAAAAAATAGCATTCAACTTCCATAGTTCTTTCTTTGGATGTGGACAGCATTTTCCCGAGGCCTCTGGAGATGTCTTAGATCCTTGTAATGCTGAGAAGGGTTAGTTTAACAATATTAGTCATTGCAAATGTGGCTGTTATTGTGTACAAAGTCTCTTGGTTCTGCTCACTTCACTCAGCATCAGACCATATAAGTCTTTCCAGGTTTTTCTGAAGTCAGCCTGTTCATCATTTCTTATAGCACAATAGTATTCCATTACATTCATATACCACAACTTGCTCAGCCATTCCCCAATTGATGGACATCCTCTCAATTTCCAATTCTTTGCCACCACAAAAAGAGCTGCTATGAATATTTTTGTACATGTGGGTCCTTTTCCCATTTGTTTGATCTCTTTGGGATATAGCCCTAGAAGTGCTATTGCTGGATCAAAGGGTATGCACATTTTTAGCCCTTTGGGCATAGTTCCAAATTGTTCTCCAAAATGGTTGGATCATTTCACAACTCCACCAACAATGTATTAGTGTTCCAATTTTCCCACATCTTCTCCAACATTTATCATTTTCCTGTTTTGTCATGTTGGCCAATCTGATAGGTGTGATGTGGTACCTCAGAGTTGTTTTGATTTGCATTTCTCTAATCAATAATGATTTAGAGCATTTTTTCATATGACTATAGATGGCTTTAATTTCTTCATCTGAGAACTGTCTGTTCATATCCTTTGACCATTTATCAATTGGGGAATGGCTTGTGTTCTTATAAATTTGTCTTAATTCTCTATATATTTTAGAAATGAGGCCTTTATCAGAGAGACTGGTTGTAAAAATTCTTTCCCAATTTTCTACCTTCCTTCTAATCTTAGTTGCATTGGCTTTGTTTGTGCAAAAACTTTTCAATTTAATGTAATCAAAATTATCCATTTTGCTTTTTAATGTTCTCTATCTCCTGTTTGGTCATGAATTCTTCTGTTCTCCATAGATCTGATAGGTAAACTATTCCTTGTTCTCCCAGTTTTTATGTATCAGCCTTTATATCTAAGTCATGAACCCATTTTGACTTTATTTTGGTATATGGTGTGAGATTTGGGTCTATGCCTAGTTTCTGCCATACTCTTTTCCAGTTTTCCCAGCAGTTTTTTTCAAAGAGTGGGTTCTTATCCCAGAAGCTGGGGTCTTTGGGTTTATCAAATAATAGATTACTATAGTCATTGACTACTGTGTCTTGCATATTTAACCTATTCCACTGATCCACCTCCCTATTTCTTAGCCAGTACCAAGCAGTTTTGATGATTGCTGCTTTATAATACAATTTAAGATCTGGAATTGCTAGGCCACCTTCCCCTGCATTTCTTTTCATTAGTTCCTTTGATATTCTGGACCTTTTGTTTTCCAAATGAATCTTGTTATTATTTTTTCTAACTCTATAAAATAATTTTTGGTAGTTTGATTGGTATGGCACTGAATAAGTAAATTAGCTTAGGTAGGATTGTCATTTTTATATATATTAGCTCGGCCTACCCATGAGCAACTGATGTTTTTCCAATTATTTAGATCTGATTTTATTTGTGTGAAAAGTGTTTTGTAATTGTGTTCATAGAGTTCCTGGGTTTGTTTGGGAGGTAGACTCCTAAATATTTTATAATGTCTACAGTAAGTTTAAATGGATTTCTCTTTCTATCTCTTGCTGTTGGGCTTTGTTGGTAATATATAGAAATGCTGATGATTTATGTGGGTTTATTTTATAGCCTGCAACTTTGCTAAAGTTGTTTATTATTTCAAGTAGTTTTTTACTTGATTCTCTAGGATTCTCTAAGTATATCATCATGTCATCTGCAAAGAGTGATAGCTTTATTTCTTCTTTACCTATTCTAATGCCTTCAATTTCTTTTTCTTCTCTTATTGCTAAAGCTAATTTCCAGTACAATATTGAACAGTGGTGATAATGGACATCCTTGTTTCACCCCGATCTTATTGGAAATGCTTCTAGCCTGTCCCCATTACATATAATGCTTGCTGAAGGTTTTAGATAGATGCTATTTATTATTTTAAGGAAGACTCCATTTATACCTATGCTTTCTAGTGTTTTTAATAGGAATGGGTGTTGTATTTTATCAAAAGCTTTTTCTGCATCTATTGAGATGATCATGTGGTTTCTGTTGGTTTTGGTGTTGATATGCTCAATGATGCTGATAGTTTTCCTAATATTGAACCAACCCTGCATTCCTGGTATAAATCCTACCTGGTCATAGTGTATTATTCTTGTGATAAGTTGCTGTAATCTATTTGCTAGTATTTTGTTTAAAATTTTTGCATCTATATTCATTAGAGAAATTGGTCTATAATTTTCTTTCTCTATTTTGACTCTTCCTGGTTTAGGTATCAACACCATATTTGTATCATAAAAAGAATTTGGTAAGACTCCTTCTTCACCTATTTTCCCAAATAGTCTATATAGTATTGGAATTAATTGTTCTTTAAATGTTTGATAGAATTCGCATGTAAATCCATCTGGCCCTGGAGATTTTTTCCTAGGGAGTTCATCAATGGCTTGTTCAATTTCTTTTTCTGAGATGGGGTTATTTAAGTATTTTACTTCCTCTTTGTTAATCTGGGCAATTTATATTTTTGTAAATATGTATCCATTTCACTAAGATTGTCAAATTTGTTGGCATATAGTTGGGCAAAATAATTCCTAATTATTGTTTTAATTTCCTCTTCCTTGGTGGTAGCTTCACCCTTTTCATTCTTGATACTAGTAATTTGGTTTTCTTCTTTCTTTTTTTAATTAAATTAACCAAAGGTTATCTATTTTATTGGTTTTTTCATAAAACCAGCTCTTAGTTTTATTTATTAGTTCAATAGTTTTCTTAATTTCAATTTTTAATTTTTCCTTTGGTTTTCAATATTTCTAATTTGGTGTTTAGTTGAGGATTTTTAATTTGTTCTTTTTCTAGTTTTTTTAGTTGTATGCCCAATTCATTAATCTCCTCTTTTTCTATTTTATTTATGTAAGCATTTAGAGATATAAAACTTCCCCATAAGTTTTGGTATGTTGTCTCATTATTGTCATTCTCTTGAATGAAATTATTGATTGTTTCTATGATTTGTTGTTTGACCCAATCATTTTTTAGGATTAGATTATTTAGTTTCCAATTATTTTTTAGTCTATCTTTCCATGGCCCTTTATTACATATAATTTTTATTGCATCATGATCTGAAAAGGATGCATTTAATATTTCTGCCTTTCTGCATTGGATTGTGAGGTTTTTATGCCCTAGTACATGGTCAATTTTTGTGTATGTGCCAGAAAAAATATATTCCTTTCTATCCCATTCAGTTTTCTCCAGAGGTCTATCATACCTAACTTTTCTAATGTTCTATTCACCTCCTTAACTTCTTTCTTGTTTATTTTGTGGTTAGATTATCTAGTGCAGAAGGGGGAGGTTCAGGTCCCCACTAGTATAGTTTTGCTGTCTATTTCTTCCTGTAACTCCCTGAACTTCTCTAAGAATTTGGATGCTATACCATTTGGTGCATATATGTTTAGTAATGATATTACTTCATTGTCTATGGTGCCTTTTAGCAGGATGTAGTTTCCTTCCTTATCTCTTTTGATTAGATCTATTTTTGCTTTTGCTTTGTCTGAGATCAGGATTGCTACCCCTGCTTTTTTTACTTCAGCTGAAGCATAATATATTCTGCTCCAGCCTTTTACCTTTACCCTGTATGTGTCACTCTTTTTCAAATGTGTTTCCTGTAAACAACATATTGTAGGATTATGGTTTTTAATCCATTCTGCAATTCATTTCCATTTTATGGGAGAGTTCATCCCATTCACATTCACAGTTATGATTACTATCTGTGTCTTTTTCTCCATCCTTTTCCCCCTTTTATGCTTTTCTTTCTCCTTTTTCCTTTCCCCCTTCACTAGTGTTTTGCTTTTGACCACCCTCCTTCAGTCCCTCCTCCCTTTATTATCCTTTTCCCTTTTCTTCCCCTTTACCTTACTGCTTCTTCCCTCCCTTCTTTCCCCCCTCCCTTTTCTTTCCCCTTTTCCCTCCTACTGCCTATAGGGCAAGTTAGATTTCTATACCTAACTGATTATGTTATGCCCTTCTTGAGCCAAATCTGATGAGAGTAAGGTTCAAACAATGCTCCCCCCCCTTTCTTTCCCTCTGCTGTAATAGGATTTTGTGTCTTTTCCTGTAATGTAATTTACCCTTGTCTGCCTCCTCCTTTCTCAGTACATTTTCTAAGATCAGATTGATCCACTTATTTGGATCCATTTAACCCACTTGATTAGATTTTTTTTTATCATTACATCAAAGTCAACTAATATCCACCCTATGTATACTCCTTTAACATGGTGTAATAACAATACAGTTCTCAAGGTTGCAAGTGTCATCTTCCCTTGTAGGGGTTTAAACATCCCCCTTATTAACAACATATTGTATCTTTCTGTCCCATTTACCTTTTTATGTCCTTCTTGAGTCCTGTACTTGAAGATCAAATTTTTTGTTGAGCTCTGGTCTTTTTATCAGGAAAGTTTGGAAGTCTCCTATTTTGTTGAATATCCATCTCCTCCCTTGAAAAATGATGCTCATTTTTGCTGGGTAGTTGATCCTTGGCTGCATTCCAAGCTCCTTTGCCTTATGGAATATCATGTTCCATGCCCTGTGGTCTTTTAATGTAGAAGCTGCAAGGTCCTGTGTAATCCTGACTGTGGTTCCATGCTATTTAAATTGCTTTTCTTTCTGGCTGCTTGCAGTTCTCTTTCATCTGGTAATTTTGGAATTTTGCTATTATATTCCTTGGCATTGTCAATTTGGGATCTCTTTCAGGTGGTGATCGGATTCTTTCTATGGTTATTTTCCCTTCTGGTTCTAGGACTTCGGGCAGTTTTCCTTTATGATTTCCTGAAAGATAGTGTCCAGGCTCTTTTTTCATCATGATTTTCAGGTAGTCCAATAATTTTTAAGTTATCTATCCTGGATTGATTTTCCATGTCAGTTGTTTTATCCATGAGGTATTTTACATTTTCATCTATTTTTTCATTTTTTGTTTCTGTTTGACTGATTCTTGCTCTCTCATAGAGACATTAGTTTCCATTTGTCCAATTCTAGTTTTTAACAGATTGTTTTCTTCTGTTAGTTTTTGTACTTCCTTCTTCAATTGGCCAATTGTTTTTAGGACTTGTTTTCTTCAGTGTACTTTTTTTGCGTTTCCAATTTTGTTTTAGGGACTTGTTTTCTTCAGTGTATTTTTTTTCCAATTGGCCAATTGTTTTTTAAGGACTTCTACCTCTCTCATTTGACTTTAAAATCCTTCTTGAGCTCTTCTAAGAATTTTGGGCTTCAGACCAGTTCATATTCCCTTTTGTTGTTGCAGATGTGGGTTTGTTGACAAAGTTGTCCTCTTGAGAATTTCTGTCTCAAAATTCATTCTTCTCATAATATAAATCTAAGGTGCATTTCTTTTACTCATGGTGTTTCTTAATTCCTTGGCCTTTAAAGAGATTGAGCTCTCCTGCTGGGGAACACATGGCACTAACCCAAGCTTCTTATGTTGGGAGCCTAGGTCTTGGTCACTGGCTTTGTGTGCTGGGGCCTCTTATTTTGGAAATTGTAGGCTGTATGGTCTGGCAGCTTATCTGCTGTTGGGCTGGAATCAGCAAGGCTGGAACTTTCAGGCAATTCTACATTGCCTGCTTTTCCTCTCCTTTAGCTTTCTTCAGCTCCTTTCAGATGAATGCTGCATTGGGTTTGTCTACCTGGGGCCCCTTGCAGTGCTGCCTCCCTTAGATCTGCTGAGGCACTGGAAGACCCCTTTGCTGTAGAATGCTGAGGCACCTGGTGGTTTTCTGAGCTGATTTCCACCTGTTTCCCCACCCTCACTGAGGCACTTAGAGGTCCAGGTGTCGGTGTTTCCCTGCTCTGCCACCTGGGCTTTAGGATCTCCTGCTGGTTGACAGTTGGAGGCTGTAAGGTTCAGACAGCTTACCTGGTGTTGGGCTGGAATCAGCAAGGATGAAACTTTAGTAGGACTCTAGGTTGTTTTCTTCAGCTCCTTTCAGATGAATGCTGCAGGGTGCTTATCCACCTGGGGCCCTTTGTAGTACTGCTTCCCTTCTTTTTGCTGAGGCACTGGGGGAGCAGTTCGCTGTAGAATGCAAAGTGACCAGGATCTCCTCCTGGTGTGCTAAAGTCAGGTTGAGCTACTGTTCTGCTGCTCCCCATCTTTCTTCTGGTTCAGCTGTTACAAGGTTCTTTCTGGGGTGATATTTTCTGGGTTTTCAGAGGTTTTTTATTCTGCCATCTTGGCTCCCAGAAGTGGAAGTGTGTGATCTTAATATTATAGATCAAACCACAAAAATAGGAACAGATCATATACCTTTCACAATTATAAGTAGATATATTATTAACCAAAGAAGAGATAGAGGCCAATTACAATGGTAAAATAAATAATTTTCATTATGTGAAATTGAAAAGCTTCTGCACAAAAAGAATCAATACATCTAGGTTAAGAAAGGAAGCTGTTAAATGGGGAGAAAAACAAAAACAATAGCTTCATTTAAAATTTCTCAGATTTCTCAGGTAGCTGATAGATGTATGCATGCTTGTGTGTGCATGTGTGTGTGTTTGTGTGTGTGTGTGTGTATGTGTATTTTTCAGAGAGACAGAGATAGAGAGAGAGATAGAAACAAAGACAGAGAGACAGGGAAACAGGCAAAGAGACAAAGAAAAATAGAGACAGAAAGACAGAGAAAGAAATCAATTGAAATAATAACTATTTCAATTATCTCTGATATAGATAACATAGATATGAATTAGACTAAAATTTGTTCCCTAGTATAGAAGTGGTCAAAGTATAGGAAGAAACACTTCTCAGAAAAGAACTACAAACTATTAAATTACAATATTAAAAAATTGGTAAATCCAATAATAAAATAAATGAAAATAAATCAGCCCTTAGTTTTTACCTTATTCTTTGCAAACTGGCAAAGAGGACAAAAGATGGGAAAAATCAGTGTTAGAGGGGTTGGGAAGATAGGCATATTAGGGCATTGTTGATGGAACTTTGCATCAGTACAACCATTTTAGAAAACAATTCAGAATTATACAAATAAAGTGACCAAAATGTCTATACTTTCTGATCCAGGCATTCCATGATATACTCCAAGAGGTCACTGATAAGAAGAAAACCTCTATCCACACAAAAATGCTTAGTGTAGCACTTTTAGGTAGTAGCAAAGAAGTATTGTTATTGTTGTTGCTGTACTTGAAATATGATGAATACAGAGAAACATGGAAAGACTTACATAAATTGATGGAAAGTGAATAAAGCAAAGCCATGAAAACAATACACACAACTACTACAACAATATAAATGGAAAGAACAGAGAACAAGTATTAACCTAAAGAAGAGATATAAGAAGAAACCCTGCTCCCCACTCCTTTGCAGTAGTATAAGATGCATAGGTCTATGTGTCTATGTGTGTCTGTCTGTCTCTGTGTATATAAGATATCTGCATTCAATTTTTTTTAATGTACTGATTAATATTGCTCTTTTTTTCTTTTTAAATATTATTTCTTATGTGATCTGGCACTTTGGGAGGGGGAATACAGAGGGAGGGAAATTAGAAGAAATTTTCACATTGTAAAAAAAAGATGACTATAAAACATTATTAAAATATTAAGTCACTAGGGCCAAGATCATATTCTTGAAACACTTGACTAAAGACCTTTCTGAAAGCTAACTCAATAATGACAGCTCTTTGGGCCTAGGTCTGAATTCACTTAGGTTCACTGACATCTAAACCACATCTTCTTTATTTATTTTGTAAGGAATTTTGTTATTTCTCTCCCTGAAATTTAGTTATATCTATAGTGCTTCCTAATAGACCAGTTTAAACTCTAGTTTTGAATACAAAGCCCTCTGTGATCTTCCCCAATCTATCTTTCTGGGTTTTTTTTCTTAAATTTTACTACTTGCTTATTCCTTAAGGTGTTGAACAATTTTCCATATCTATGCTTCAATTGTTAATGTTCCCTCCTCTCAAAAGATCTCTTTCTTCTGCCTCCAGGTCAAATACTTCTACTTCCATTAAGCTATTTTGGTTATTGTCATTCTCCACCCCACCTCCAGCTAAAAATGATTGTTGCACTCTCTGAGCTCTGGAGACAAGAGTTTATTCTTCTTGCAAATGTTAATACTTTATACTGTGATAGTGTATCATAATTTTATACACATACACACATATACATATACATATTTATCATATATATAATAATTATACATACCCATATATATGTATACACACTCATATATAAATACAAATAAATTATATATGTATGTGCATGTGTACATATACATATATATATATACATATATATGTATAAATATATGTGTGTGTGTATATATATGTATATGTATATATATATATATATATATATATATATATATATATATATATACACATATATTCTTCCCTTTGAGGCTATACAGTCTTAGAGTGCAAGAATTTCTGTGTAACTCCGATGAATGGAGTCATGGTGAGCCAAATATAGTAAGTGAAAAAGATGTTGAATTATTGAGTGAATTGAAGGAATCTTCTACTCAGCACTGGTGTCTTTTATTGTACATTAATCTGATCAGATACATTTAGTGTATATGAAAAAAACTGATTTTAGAATAGAGTCAGCTCATAATAAGAAGCAGTTTTCAGGTACTTACCTCTCCATCTTATTCTAGGTGGTAACCCCATGAAGAGTCTATGGTTGCTCATAATTATTAGGTAATTCCCTAACTGATGGGCTCCTGTTCTAGTTAAACATTTTTTTTTAAATTTAGCATTTTATTTCCCCTCAATTACATATAAAAGCAGCTTTCAACATTCATTTTTAAAATTCCAATTTCTATCCCTGACTCCCCAAATCCCCCATTGAGAAGGCAGGCATAGATGATATAGGTGTCATCCTGCAAAACATATTTCCATATTAGTCATGTTGGAAAAGAAATCATAGATCAAAATAAAAACTCAAGAAAAATTAAGAAAGTTTAAAAAAGTATGCTTCAATTTGTATTCAGACTCCATCAGTATTTTCTCTAGGGATGGATAGCATTTTTTATCATAACTCCTTCAGAGTTGTCTTAGATCATTATATTGCTGAGAATAGCTAGGTCACTCACAGCTGATAATCTTACAATATTGCTATTACTGAGTACAATGTTCTCCTGGTTCTACTCATTTCATTTTGCATCAGTTCATGTAAATTTTTCCTGCTTTTCTGAGAGCACCTAACTCATAATTTCTTATAGCATAAGTATCCCATCACAATCATACACCACAAATTATTCAGCCATTTCTCAATTGATGGGCATCCCTCAATTCCAATTTTTTTGCCACCAGAAAATATCTGCTATAAATATTTGGGCGTAGTTTCAAATTGCTCTACATAATCTTTGAATCAGTTTACAACTCCACCAACAGTATATGTGTCTCCATTTTCCCACATATCCTCCAATATTTGTCATTTTCCTTTCCTGTCCTATTAGCCAATCTAATAGATGTAAAGTAGTACTTGAGAATGGTTTTAATTTGCATTTCTCCAATCAATAGTGATTTAGAGCATTTTTCATACAGCTGTTGATAGCTTTAATTACTTCATTTGAAAAATTAATGTTCATAATTTTTGATCTAATGTCAATTGGAGAATGGCTTTTGTTTTTAGAAATTTGACTAATTTCTTTACATATTTGAGAGATAGGGGCCTTAATCAGAGAAACTTACTTCAAAAATTTTTTTCCACAATTATGATTGCTGTATGTATTTTGCTTCATTCTATCCCCTCATTTGTTCTATTCTCTTTCCTTTCACCCTGTGTCTCTTCAAAAGTATTTTGCTTCTGACTATTACCTCCCCCAACCCACCCTCCTAATATTTACATATAAAATGCCATTAGGTATTTTATTTATTTATCAGGTTATCAATAAATATTTGGATATTGCCATCATATACTATGTCAAATGTTTGTTGAATAAGCCACGTGACTGTAAAAATAAATAAATACCGCCATATCCCAGAACCAACTGGTTTTAGGGATAATCAACATTCCACCACTGTATAATTGTCATTGTGAACAGCAAAACTGAATGGTTTCCATTAAACATCTTTATGCTGATTTGTAGGCTTGCAAGCTTCTCAGATCTCAGTTTACTTATATATGCAATAAAAGGAATATATTAAGTGAACTATCAGATTGTTTTAATATGCTAATTGCTTTTCCTTTGATTCATACAACATAAAGTACATCTGTCATAAAAGATATGGGACTCTGATAAGAATCTTTTCCCTTCAACAGCTTCATAATGAATCTAGGATACTAATAAAAGTGTTAGAGTATAAGAAAGCCAACACAGAGGGAATAGTTATACCTGACAATGGTGAAGTCACAAAGCCTCTCACAGTGATACCCTGCACTCATTTAAGAATTATTGGGGCTGGGAGGCATATGGAAGAGGAAAGGCAGCAACCCAACTGAACTTTCCCAGAATTCCCCTGCAAACAACTCTAAAATAACCACTCAAATTAAAATTTGAGTGGAAGAGCCAACAAAAAGTCAAAATGAAACTTGTTTTTCTAGGCTAAGAAAATTTAGGAAGTCACTGAGAGAAGTCTGTGACAAGTGGATAGGTCCTGGCCCAGAGTGCACATGGCAATAGTACCAGCAGCTTTGACAGTGGCAGCTTTGGGAGCTTTCAGTCCAGACATGGTAAGGGATTTGTACAGCTGGTGAAAAAGAGATTAAAGGCAACCCTTAGCTGGCACTGGATGCAGCTGATACTGATTGGCAACTCTATTGCCCATATACAGTTCTAGGTCATAGTTCCAGGGTGAAGAGAAGCACTTGTCACAAAGGAACAGGGGCCTTAGTCACAATTCCAAAACAGAGAGGACTGCTATTGCTTGCAGCTGCAGGGGAACAAAGGATCTGGCAACAATTTTAGGGCCAAGACAATCACTAGTGTTTGTGGCCACAGGAGAGCATAGAATCTCATCAGTTTCAGAGCCAAGAGGAACACTAGCTCTTTCAGCTGCAGGGGAGCAGTGGTCCTTTTGGGATAAGGACTAGAGCACAAAGCAGGAGAGCAGTGAACACACCTCTCCCCAGATCACACCACCTTGGAAGCGCCAAAAACTTCCAGACCCCTAAAACTAGCTCTGAAAACAGCAGCACAAAAAAGCCTGAAGCTTGACACAGTGGTTCCCAAACCCTAGCTTGGCAGAGGCCAACTTTAACATAAAGTTCAAAGTCAAGAAATAGGCTGGGAAAATGAGCAAATAACAAAAAATGGCCTTAACTATAAAAAGTTACAATGGTGGCAGGGAAGAGCAAGACAAACTCAGAAGGAGACAAAAGAAATGAATACTGATATAAGTAAAACTTCAAAAGAGGAAAATTTAATTAGATAAAAATTCACAAAAATCCTAAAAGAGTTAAAGAAAGAGATAAGAATGGTAGAGGGAAAATGGGGGTGAGAATGATGCACAAAAAAAAAATTACAGAAAGCAAATTAATAGCTTGGTAAAAGAGGCAAAAATAAATACTGAAAAAAATGGCACCTTTAAATATAGAAATGGTGTAGCGGTAAAAGAGCCACAAAAATTCACAGGAGAAAACAACTCCTTAAAAAGCTGAACTGACCAAATGAAAAAGAAGTAGAAAAACTTACTGAAGAAAATAATTTCTTAAAAATTAGAAGTGGAAAACTGGAAGTAATGACTCCATGAGATATCAAGAAAAAATAAAAAAAAGAGTCAAAACAATGAAAAATAGAAGAAAATAGGAAATGTCCCATCAGAAAAACAACTGACATGGAAAATAGATCAAGGAGAGGTAATTTAAGAATTATGATCAAGGAAAGAGAATAAGAATCATATTTCAAGAAATTATAAAGGAAAACTGCCTCAATATCTCAAATCCAAAGGGTAAAATAGAAATTAAAAGAATTTACCGATCATCTCTTGATGGAGATCCCAAAAAGAAAACTCCCAGGAATATTATAGCCCAATTCCAGAGGTGCCAGGGCAAAGAGAAAATATTGTTAGCTTCCAGAAAGAAACAATTCAAGTATCATGGATCTCCACAGTCAGGATCACATATGATTTAGTAGCTTTTCTTTTAAAAGAATGAAGGACTTGGAATATGATATTCCAGAAGACAAAGAAGCTAGGAATATAAGCAAGAATTACCTACCCAACAAAACTGAATATAATCTTTTAGGGGGAGAAATTGATATTTAATGACATAGAGGACTTTCAAGCACTCCTGATGAAAAGAACAGAGCTGAATAGAACATCTCTTCTTTGCTTGCTGAACAGAAAATTGGACATTCAAACAGAAGGCTCAAAAAAAGAATAAAAATATAAATATGAAAGAGAAAGGATAAGGGTCTAAATAAAGTTAAACTGTTTGCATTCTTATATAGAAAGAAGATAGGTGTAACTCCTATGATCTTTAGCATTATTAAAGTAGTTTAAAGGAGTCTACATTGACAAGGACCATGGATGTGAATTGATATATTGGGATGATCTAAAAAACAAATGAAGGATTGAGAAAAAAGGATGGACTGGGAGAAGGGGGAATGGAGTTAGAATGGGGAAAATTTTCTTACATAAAAGAGGCATGCAAAGAGAAGATTTACAGTGTAGGGGAAAATGGGAGGGAAGGCAATTCTTGAACCTCGCTTCCATCAGAACTGTTTAAAAGTTGGAAGAATATATTTTCACACTCGGTTGGGTATAAAAATTTATCTTACCCAACATGGAAATAGGAGGCAAAGGAGATTATAGAAAGGGGGATGATAAAAGGAAAGGCAGATTAAGGGAGGCATTAGAAGGAATGCAAACTTTTGAAGAAGGATGAGAGACACACACACACACACACACAGAAAGACAGAGACAGATGAACAGAGAAAGACAGAGAGAAGGAGGAAATGAGATGGAGAGAAGTACAGTTAGTAATCATAACTGTGAATGTAAATGGGATGACCTTACCCACAAAATGGAAGCAGATAGCAGAATGTATTCGAAACTAGACTCCAACAATATGTTGTTTGAAAGAGACATATTTGAAACAGAAAGATACACACAGATTTAAAATAAAATGATGAAAGTGATAAAAGTGATGAAGTACTGTGGAGGCTGCTAGTTGGTAGCAGATAGAGTGATGGGCCTGAAGTCAGGAAAACTTATCTTCCTGAGTTCAAATCTTGCCTCTGATGTTTGCCAGCAGAGTGACCCTGGACAAGTCACCCTATTTGCCTCAGTTCCTCATCTGTAAAATGAGCTAGAGAAAGAAATGATAAACCACTCCAGTATCTTTGCCAAGAAAACCCCAAATGTGATTATGAAGAGTTGGACATGATTGAAATGACTGACCAACAACAAAGAACAACTATTGTGCTAGAAGAAATGATGAGGGGGATGGGTTAAGAAAAAAAAAGAAAAAATGGGAAAACATGTATACTGATGCAAAGTTTAGTGATCAGAATCAACAGATGATTGTACACGTAAAAGCAAAATTGTAATGATGGTCAACATTGAAATGCTTAGTTACTCTGATCAGTACAATGGTCAAAGACAATTCCAAAGGACTCATGATGAAAAAATGCTATGCACTTACAGAATGAAAACTGATAAACTGAGTGGACACTCAGTTTTTTTTAACCTCATTTATTTGTTTATTTATTTTGCTTTTTGTGATATGGGAAATATGGCAATATGTTTTGCTTGCCTCCTCAGTGGGTGGGGGAGGGATAGGAGAAAGGGAAGGATTTGGAGCTCAAAAATATTTTTAAAAGAATCTTAAAATAAATAAATGATAGAAATAGTTATTACTATATCACTTGTCTTCCAAGAGGCTCAGTGGCAGAAATTGCTGTCAAACAATGTCAAAATTATGTGTTTGTGGGACTCTGGTTGGAAAGAGTGAAGCAGTGAATGGGAAGGCAAAGAGAGAGGAGGCTTGAATTGAGAATAGAAATGGTTTGTGAGAGAGAGATAGCTGTAGCAGTAGTGGCTTTTGGGCAGGATAGGTATGAGTGTGAGTACATATAGTAGCAGGGGTTTGAACTCTTCTGAATCCTAGTGCTCTCCAAATGTGATAACAATATTGAGGAACCATGACGACATACATAATTAAATTCTTGATTTGTCAGTTTCTTGCATCTTTTTTTTTCTCCACATGATTCTGGAGAGCTCAAGAGGACATAGTATTAATGTTATGAGTTGGCAATAGTCATATTGTAAGATATAATTAATAGCATAATTTTCTGTTTTTGTTTTTGTTTGGTCAGAATTAATCTTTATTGATCAAAGATTGAAACAAAGATATCACTTTATCTGTTTTATATATGACCTTGTAATTAATAACATACTTAAAGGCTATCTGTTCATTCATTGTTTTTACCTTGCTTCACCTGTTCACAATTGGTGTACACATACACACACACATATACATACACATATATACATGTATACATATATACATATATATATGCATTATATATATATATATGTATATATGTATATATGTATACACACACATACATATATATAACAAAACAACAACCTCTATCTTTCTATATGTAGACCAGGTGATTCCATGTGCTCACATAAGCTTCAAAAAACCTTTATTTAAATTATTTGAATGTTGCAAAGAAATCTTGAATTACTGAAAAACAAAGTGATGAATTTAGGGAACCTGTTCCACTAAATATTTTGGGGGTAATTATAGAATCTAAGTATCGGAAAAAGACTTCTGAGATCATTTATTGACTTCAATCAATTGATGAATAAGAATCCAGGCTACAGCAAGTAGTAGTTTGTTTGTTTGTTTGTTTTTAAATAATGGCCTTCAGCAAAGTATAACCCTCCAAAGACAATCTATTCTACTTTGAGTTAGGATTTCTTTCTGTTTTCTTTTTCCCTGACATCAAACCTGCATTTGCCTCTTTGCAACTTTCATCCACTTCTCCAAGTTTGCCTCAGAGGACAGCTCTTCCTTTTACCCATTTCATAGAAGAAGCTGAGTTTTCCCTAGTTCCAGGCCCTGCTAATGAAGTTACAATATAATACCTGAATAAATAGAAAGTTACCCATGTAGGTTGTCAAAATTAACTAAAATTAATTTCTTCAGCTGTCTTCCAATCCTGTGGACCAAATGATATTTCTTTTTTTTAAATTTATTTTGTTAATGCATATTGATTTATCAACAATCACTTACATATGCTTTTAAGGTTGAAATTTTTCTACCCCTTCATCTCCATCACCCTCCCCCACGACAGCACACAATCTGATATATGCTATACATTTACATTCCTATTAAACATATCTTCACATTAGTGAAGTTGTAAGTACAAATTCTCACTAGTGTCTTGCTTTTGACCACTGCCTCCCTCAGTCCTTCCCTCCCTTTCTCTTTTCTTCCCCTCTAGCCTTACTGCTTCTTCCCTCCCATCTATTCCCCCCTCCCTTTTCTTTCCCCTTTTCCCTCCTACTGCCTATTGGGAAGGTTAGATTTCTATACCTAACTGATTATGTTATTCCCATCTTGAGCCAAATCTGATGAGAGTAAGGTTCAAACAATGCTCACCCCCCTCCCTTCTTTCCCTCTGCTGTAATAGGATTTTATGTCTCTTCCTGTAATGTAATTTACCCTTGTCTGCCTCCTCCTTTCTCAGTACATTTTCTAAGATCAGACTAATCCACTTACTTGGATCCATTTAACCCACTTCATTAGATTTGGTTTTATCATTACATCAAAGTCAACTAATATCCACCCCCTTTATCTATACTCCTTTAACATGGTGTAATAACAATACAGTTCTCAAGAGATGCAAGTATCATCTTCCCTTGTAGGGATGTAAACAGTCCACCCTTATTAACAACATATTGTATCTTTCTGTCACATTTACCTTTTCATGTCATTCTTGAATCTTGTACTTGAAGATCAAAGTTTTTGTTGAGCTCTGGTCTTCTTATCAGGAAGACTTGGAAGTTCCCTATTTCATTGAATATCCATTTACTTCCTTGAAAAGTCATGCTCATTTTTGCAGGGTAGTTGATCTTGGCTGTAATCCAAGCTCTTTTGCCTTATGGAATATCATGTTCCATGCCCTGTGGTCTTTTAATGTAGAAGCTGCAAGGTACTGTGTAATCCTGACTCTGGTTCCATGATATTTAAATTGTTTTTTTCTGGCTTCTTGCAGCACCTTCTTTTATCTGGTAATTTTGGAATTTTGCTATTATATTCCTTGGCATTGTCAATTTGGGATCTCTTTGAGGTGGTGACCAGTGTATTCTTTCTATGGTTATTTTACCTTCTGGTTCTAGCACTTCAGGGAAGTTTTCCTTTATGATTTCCTGAAAGATACTGTCCAGGGTCTTTTTTTTCATCATGATTTTCAGGTAGTCCAATGATTTTTAAATTGTCTCTCCTGGATTGATTTTCCAGATCAGTTGTTTTACCGATGAGGTATTTTACGTTTTCATCTATTTTTTCATTTTTTGTTACTGTTTGACTGATTCTTGCTTTCGTATAGAGTCATTAGCTTGCATTTGTTCAATTCTAGTTTTTAACAGATTGTTTTCTTCTATTAGCTTTTGTACTTCCTTCTCCAATTGGCCAATTGTATTTTTAAGGGATTTGTATTCTTCATTGTACTTTTTTTCTACCTCTCTCATTAGACTTTTAAAATCCTTCTTGAGCTCTTCTAAGAAGGCTTTTTGGGCTTCAGACCAGTTCATATTCCCTTTTGATGTTGCAGATGTGGGTTTGTTGACAATGTTGTCCTCTTCAGAATTTCTATCTTGATCTTCACTCTTCTCATAATATGAATCTATGGTATATTTCTTTTTACTCATGGTGTTTCTTTATTCCCTGGCCTTTAAAGAGATTGAGCTCTCCTGCTGGGGAACACATGGCACTGACCCAAGCTTCTTGTGTTGGGAGCCTAGGTCTTGGTCACTGGCTTTGTGTGCTGGGGCCTCTTATGTTGGCAATTGGAGGCTGTAGAGTTCTGGCAGCTTAACTCATGTTGAGCTGGAATCAGCAAGGCTGGAACTTTCAGGCAATTCTAGGTTGCCTGCTTTTCCTTTCCTTTAGCTTTCTTCAGCTCCTTTCAGGTGGGTGCTGCAGGGTGTTTATCTTCCTGGGGCCCCTTGTAGTGCTGTCTCCCTTGTTTCTGCTGATGCCCTGGGAGATTCCTTTTTGGTAGAGTGCTGAGGCACCTGGTGGTTTTCTGGTCTGGTTTCCACTGGTTCCCCCCTGCCCTCACTGAGGCACTCAGAGGTCCAGGTGTTGGTGTTTGCCTGCTCTACGGTTGGAGGTTCTGACAGCCTACCTGGTGTTGGGCTGGAATCAGAAAGGCTCAGACTTTAGGAAGACTTCAGGTTGTTTTCTTCAGCTCCTTCCAGATGAATGCTGCAGGGTGCTTATCTGCCTGGTGCCCTTTGTAGTGCTGCTTCTCTTATTCTTGTTGAGGCACTGGGAGGCCCATTTGCTTGGCTGCTGGACTGCTGTTCCCCATCTTTCATCTATTTCAACTGATCCAGGGTTTATTTTTTTTCTGGGGTTATATTTTCTGGGTTTTCAATGGTTGATAGGGGAGGGTGAAAGTTACTACCTTATTACTTGGCCATCTTGGCTCCCAGAAGTGGAAGTCCCAAAATGATATTTCTTAAGAATGCATTAAGGAACACGACTGTAAATTCAATCAAAATTCTTTAAATAATTTATTGGCTATTTAGAGTATTTTTTGGTGTATCAAACATAATAGATAATTCTACCTCATCAAGGTCATTATACCTTTATTTTCATAAGTTTAGGAAAACTTTCCTGGGGCTACTCAGTGGCACAGTGGATAAAGCACCAGCCCTGAAGTCAGGAGGACCCGAGTTCAAATCTGACCTCAGACCAAACACTTGACAGTTACTGGCTGTGTGACCTTGGGCAAGTCACTTAACCCCAATTTCCTTAAAATTAAAAAAAAAAATTAAAAAAAAATTCATGGCAATACCTCCCAGGGAAAGACATGAACGGAGATACCACCAGACATCTCAATCCTTTACAGCCCATCTATAACTATGCCTACAACTCTAAAGTAGATACCATCTCATGTGAATCTCTTTTATTCCATATGCATACAACAATTCCTGAAGATTTTTTGAGTGATATTAACTAATATCAACTTTAGAATAATTCCAGAAAAGTAAATTGCTTGTTGTCCAATGGGGAAATACATGTGACCATTAGTTTCACTATCTTACTACCTGAATAAGGCAGCTAGGTGGTGCTGTGAATAGTGTGCTGGGACTGGAGTAAGAAAGACCTGTTCTCAAGCCTTAGACAATTATTAGTTGTGTGACCCTAGGTAAGTGACTTAACCCTGCTTGCCTCAGTTTGCTCATCTGTAAAATGATCTTGAGAAGGAAATGACAACTGCAGCATTTTTGCCAAGAAAACCCAAAAAGGGTCACAAAGAGTTGGACATAACTGAAAACAACCAAACAACAAAATTTTACTACTTATTCTAAGAATCTGAGCTAAAGTTGCTTTATATAGTACAGTTAAATGGCAAAGTGGCATTTGGGTTGGATGATTCTTTTTATGAAATCAACTCTAAACTGTTACCTCTTGTTACTCAGAAATTCACAACCATTGTTCTGTTTTGATCTTTAAGATTTATTTTAAGGATCATATTGATCTGTAAATATTATGCTCTTTATACTAGAAATTCTGCAACAACCTGTGGTCAACAGGAATAAAATTGTGGACTTTAATCAAAACTGTATCTCCCACAGAGTAGAAAAGGAATCTGTGGTCAGTAAAAACTAGTTAAATGGCAAATCATACTGGAAATTGAAAAGCCATTTAATCATCCAGAATTTTGGTCCCTCCTCCACTGCCAACTTCTGTTTATATGGAAAAGATCACAAATTCTTAGTATCTCGAAGTCCTCATTTACATAAAATCTGCCTTATCTGTCTTTGTGAGGATTAAACGAGACAATGTATAGGGGAATGTTTTGAGAACTGTTTAAAATTCATAGAAGCATAGGAATTGGATTGTCTTTAATATAATCAAAAACACATGTTTAAAACGAAGAGTTCATATTGTTTGTGATGCTAAAGTATTTAAAAAGTTCTTAGTTGACTATAGGTATAAGGCAGGGATGTCCATTCAATACATAAGTATTTGAAATAGTACTAGAAATCCTAGCTATTACCATAAATCAAGAGGAATTCATTAAAAAAAACAACTTGAAAAAATAGTCAATACCATCCCTATTTGCAGATAATATGTTGGTATCCTTACAAAACCTCAAAGAATGAGCAGGGGAAAAAAATAATCAAGATGATTAATAGCAACAGCAAAGTAATAAAAAGAATACAGAATTTTTAAAGTCAACCTTTCCATATATTACTAACAAAAAGAGGAAGAAATTATAGAAAAATTCTATTCAAAATAAATACAATATGTATGAAATATCTTGGGGATAACCTAATGAGATATATTTAGGGTTTAGATAAATAAAAGTATAAAACAAAACTTATGGAAATAAAGGAAAATTAAATAATAAGAGATGTTTTTGCTATTATAAAACAAACAAAATTGCAAAATGACTTCAATTAATTTAAAATTTCTCTGCCATACCAAAGTATAAAATTTCAAAAGTTTTTAGAACTTGAAAAACTAATTCATTTGGAAGAAGAAAAGTCCAGAATTCAAATAGAATTATGAAAAAAGTAATGATAGGGGGCTAGTATTACCATATTTCAAATTACATTATTAAGTAACAATCATCAAAATTGCTGCAAAGTGTTTGAAAACCTTAAAACATTTGAATTTTTTCTTAGAGTGGTCTATGAATTCTGGCCAATAATAAATAAGAATTATATTTAAAAGATAATCAATAGAGTTGAGTGGATAGGCAATACCTAGAAACAAATGATTGAACCCAAAAGTCAAATTACTTTTGGAAGGACAACCTGTTTGGGAAGGATGCCCAGAGAAAATGTGAAGTAGATTTAAATCATTAGCTTATACTATATATCATAATAAAAAAGTAAAACAGCAGAAAGAGACAGAAAAAAAAGTTTAATAGCTATGGTGAAATAGAAAGATAATAAACAAAATACAGATATGAAAAGACAAAAATAAAATTTTGATTGGACAAATTATAAAGCTTTTGCATGAATTAAATAAATGAAAGATATCAAGACAACTAGCTTAAATAGACTCACAGATCAAGAGCAATTGTCCAACAAATGAGTAACCCAAAGATTTCAAAAGAATAATTGTAAAGCATTATTGAAAAAATTAATCCTCTATATCTTTAATAAGATAAATAAAATTAAAATAATTCTCAGTTTTCTCCACACATATCAAGTTGGCAATTTTTTTTTAAAATGAAAATATTGAATGTTGTAGGAAAGTGGCAAAACAGGAGCTTACTGCTGGTAGGGTTGAAAATTCATCCAACCATTCTGAAATATAATTTGAAATGATGTTAGAAAACTTTTGACCTAGTAGTTGTACTTGGATTATTTAATCCAAGGAGATCAAAGACAGAAATAAAGGTCCCATCAAAAATATTCATAGAATCACTTTTTGCAGCAGCAAAACCTGAGAAATAAAGCATGTGCTCACTGAAGAAGGGACATCAGAAAAAACTGTAGCACATAAATACAATTGTACCATAATGAAGGATGAATACGAGGAGCTAAAAGCTACATGGAAAGATTTACATGAACTGTTGCACGGAAACAAAAAATAGAAAATTAAGAAAAATAAACTTAATGAACACAATAATACAAATTAAAACAACACCAGAAAGATATGTCAACTCAGATGTTATGTGATGACTAATCTTGGTTCCAAAGTACAGTTGAAGAAATGAATTTCTCTCCTGTTGATAGATTGTTAGACATGATGGAGATGGAATGTTGTTGCCAGAAGACATAACTGAATTTGATGTAAGTGAGAATTTTATGGAAGATATATTGGAAAGTGTCTGTGATGTTTAAAAATATCATCAATACATTTTTTAATTGTATAAGGTGATCTTTACAGTATCTCTCAGTAATTCAACAGGGCAAATACAGCTTCCATAAACACATTTAAGTGTTCAAAATGTTATGAGTTTATAATTATATATATTTTATTAGATCTGATATGCCTTTTTAATGGGTTTCTCCCTAAAGGAAAACAAAATGGACCTTGTCTTCTTCTTCAATGTTTAAGAGGTTTATTTTATTTTATTTTTCAAGAAGTACCAGATATTTGTCTTTTTTCTGTGACAGTTTATTATAGAAATAATAAAATACACAGCCTTGGGTTGGGAGTGGGTTAAGCAAATCTGTGAAGCATCTGTTATTATATCAGCCAGGCAGAATCCTAGGACAGGAATCCTCTTCAACAGTCCAGAGTGCTACCTGTTTATGACATATCAGATAAATCCTAGGAAATGTCAGAGACACATAAAGGGTAAGTGACTTGCCCAGGGTCACATAGATAATAAGTGATAGAGGTAAAATTATCTGAAGTTTATCAATTGCCCTCAGACAATCACTTAAGAGACAGTTCACTTTGTTTAATTGTGGTATATTATTCTTGAAGTGTCAGAAAAACACTATGGGACAACATGGAGTTTGGGTGAGGTGGAAAGCACAAAATCTTTTATGAGACAAAGGAAATCTATATGCAGCTTCAACCAGTGTTGATAGGGTGGATTAAATGAAATATTTGACAAAAAATATTAATAAATTCATATATGTCAAGACATCACCCTCATTATATCATTGGTCATCTTTGAGAACAAGGAGCAAACAGAGCAGCAGTCAGTGTTAATGAAATAAATTTGAAGCATTCGTCCAGTGAAGCTCCAAAGCTTGGACTAGAGAGAAGAAAATGGTAGCCAAGAAGGAGAATGTGTATATATGGCAATAAGAAGAGGGGTGCTATTAAATGCTAGTGTTTAAAACAAAATTTCCTTGCCAAATATTCATTATTCATGACTATTAGGTATTTGTGTATATCTATATATCTGTATATCTGTATCTATATCTATATACACACACATGCACACACACACATATCTCAAGTACTCTGAGTTATAGCGAAGTCTTAAAAACTCTTAAGAGTGGTGAACATTAGTGTAGAAAAGTTACAATTTTTAAACCTTTTCTGCACTTCACAAGTGTCTTTTCCCACCTCCATATATGTCGCAAAGATGAGCTAAAAAAAAAATTAATCAGATTAAATCATTTAAAGGCAGCAAACTAGTAGATGGAATGAAGGATCTCTTTAGCACAGAATTTCAATTCATACCTAAGGCTTTCTGAGCAAAGGTAATATCCAACTTAACAGCATGATTGTAACATCCTAGCCTATTTGAGAGAGATCACTGAATCTTAAAGACATGAAACTAAGACAGACTTTGTTATTTGTTCAACAGAAACTCCAAGGCTGTCTACAGAGAAAAGTGGAATGGGGTCACTAAGATAATTATCCAACTACATAAGTAGGGAAAGTTGCCCTTGAGAAAAAAGGAGGTTTGAACTTGAATTATTTAGAATGGCTTTCTATATTTATTAGATTCATTGGATATTTGCCTGGATGATCACTTCCCTGTGCTTAGTCTTGTATGTAATGTGACTAAAAGATTTGGAAGGTCTTATAGTCAGTATAATAAACTGTTTTCCCAGTTGTAAAGGAGACAGAAGGTTCTGTCTCCCTTACTGTACCATAGGTAGTTTTCTGGCATCATAGGAAATCAAATCTAGGAAATATCTTAGTTCAGCCTTAAAAAGTCTAACATCATCTAGAAACAGCCCAAAATGGTGGTCCTTAAATTAGAATCCATAACTTTAAAAATTTTTGATAACTATTAAAAATGTTTTCTTTTAATCCTATGTATTTCATGAATTTAGAGCCATTATTTTGCAAAGGGACTTATAGGCTTCATCAGCTGCCAAAGGGCCAGGACACACACACACACACACACTCACGCGCGCACATGGATAAGAGCCCTGGTCTAAAGACTTGTATGTTTTTTTTTTAAACACCCCGATTTGTTGAGCAATTAAACTGAATTTCTATTGGCTATCATAAGAGAGAGAGTGAGAGAGCAAGAAAGCCAGAGAGTGAGAGAAAGGAGAGAGAGAAAGAGACATAGATAGACAGAGAGAGAAAGAAAGAGAAAGGAGAGAGAGACAGAGACAGAGACAGAGAGAGACAGACAGACAGACAGACAGACAGGCATCTTCTCCACATTGCAGTTCTAATCTTTTTCCTTTTTTAAAATCATCTCAAGAGTGGTAAGTCAAAAGTTTTAATATTTTAGTCAATCTAGCTCTTTCAATTGTAGTAGAGCCAGAGTTGCTAACTGTGGATCTGACCTTGGCAAGAGTCTTTCAGTTACACAATGACTAACATCATTCTGTCAGCACCATGACATTTCATCTTTACATCTATACATTTTCCTTTTTCATTGCTTTCTCTAAGATTTGTATTATATCTTTGTCTTAAAACATTTGGAGCCGTATATTGTCTTTGATGCATGTACATTGCCTTAGGGATAAGGGGAAATTCTGATAGAGTTTTAACCCATTCTGTTTTAACTATCTGTATCAAATATATTCTTCTAAGACGCACACACACACATACACACACACACACACATACACATATATATGTATATGTATATATATATAATATATATACATACACATATATATGTATATGTATATAGTATATATATATATATATATATATATACACACACACACACACACATATATATATATATATAGTAATACCTCCTGGACGCTTCAAAACACAACCAGATTTTGTAAGGTAAATGAAAAACATTGTCTTCATCAACAACATATTTATTGAGATACTGTTTTGTGCTAACAAGACTCAAAGAGCTATAGAAATATTACATGACTTTGAAATTTCTACCTGACATCATAGAGGTCAAATTATGCTATCAGTTTCTGTCTTTTCATTTTCCCGATGTTATTACCTGCTACTTACCTACAAACTTTTGAACTCAGATAAGGACCAATTGCATGCGTTTGACTAAACCTTTTAAATTAAATATAATAATTTTTAAAAGGTTTAAATTTTAGAATCTCATAATTACCAAAAATATTGGCTGACATATCTGCTGTAGTTTGTATAAACTTATGCATAACCTAATTAAAATACTTTCAGATAAAAATTTTCCCCTGGCACCCATATTTGGAAGTGCATGAATTAAATATACATACTACATCTCTGGTGATACATGGAAATTTTATATCTTAACTAGGCTTTTGTATTATCTTATGTAAAAATACTAGTATACTAGTAAAAAATGGTTTTTCTGTAAATGTCACAATGTAATATTTAAAAAACCCCAGCACTAGCTTGTTTTAAAATGCTCCAGTATAATTTATCCTTCTCTATCCTATTGCCTCTATATTCTCCTGAATATTATATCTTACCTTCCTCTTTTTATTATAAATAGGTTGCAGGAATATTTACTCTGTCTGCACTTTTCCTATATCTACATTTCATCTTTCTCTTCGGCATTTTGATTGCTTCCTTATGTCTACTGCTTTTACTCATTTCCTTTCTTTTTCCAAATTCAAACCTTTTCACCTAATAGTGAAGAATTTTGTAAAATAATTTTTAGAATTCCATACTGTCTTAGCGTGAAGCCATAACATAAAGCTGTGATCTGGTCAGATCTGATAAAATCTAGTCAGTATTGATACGAAATGGTAAAAAAAAAAATTTAACTAAAATGTTGTGGAAAGAGATATTGATGAGTCAATACCCAGGACTGTAACAGTCTAATGCATTGGTCACTTCTAATGATAAGAGTATATAGTTTTCAAAAATAATCAGATGCAAATCCTTGAATGGAGCATCACTAATTTTAAAAGCTTTAATATTTGAAAGAGTTCTAATATGGTCTGTTCTTCCTTAACTTTCTCATTTCATGCATAGTCACAGATTTTTTTTTTCTTTTTATTATGGCTGTGGGCTATTTTCCCAAGTAACTTCTTTTTATATGCTATTTCTACATATTGAAAAGGAGCATTTAGATGACCAATAATTGTGTTGCTACTCATTTGTCCACAGAGTTCTAAGGTATAGCTTAATGGAAAACCTCCTCAGGGAGAGATCGCAATTGGCAGAATAAAAATATTATGAAAAAATACCACCAGCAGTAAAGCTAGAACTTTGTAATTATTATCTGATTTTATCCTTGCACAACTTTGGGAGGTAGGTGCTATTATTACTTCTATTTTCCAGATAAGAAAACTGAGACTAACAGCTTAAGTGACTTCTCTAGGGTCGCAATACTAGTAAGTCTCTGAGGCCAAATTTGAACTCTGCTGTCCTTGATTCTGGGCACAAACACTCTATCCACTGAACCTCCTAGTTGCTCCCAATAGTCACAGACACACACACATATGTACACACATATATACATACATATATACACATACATAGTAATAGATCTATCTATCTATCTATCTATCTATCTATCTATCTATCTATCTATCTGTTTCTTAACTTCCTTTCTTTGGACCTTACTTTATTCATTTGTAGAATAAGTGCTTAGACTGAATGATAGCTAAAAACCTTCTAACTCTAAAGGTATATGCTCTTCTCACTCAATGTGTACACACAAAATTTAGTACTTTGCTAGATCCATGAATTGGCAGGTGTAGGCAATCCTTTTACCATTGCATATAACAATCGAATTCTATTTTCTCATTTTTCTCATGTTTTTGGGTCTTTTTATCTTTTTAAATAAATTGTTAATAGAGAATCTAACCAACACAGTAGAGGCTTTCTTTTTCTTTTACTATCTTGAAGCTCTCAATGCACCATTGGCCTGCCCACCTTTTTTCTCAAATTCTAGCTACAAAACTTATTTTTTTTAGCCAGATATTTCCTGCTCTTTTATGCTCTAATTCTTTTATGCAAATTCTCACATGCCACATATATATACATATATAGTAGATACTATGCCCATACATTGCATACACATGTATAAATAGGACCTGTTAAATTGCTCTGTTTTACATCTCTGAAACATCTGAGCTATTTTCTTTTGATTCCTGATTTTGCTTTGGAAGAAATTTTGAGATGCATTCTGTCTTAGGCTTTTCCTCAGTGGCTTAATAGGGTGTGTTGGTATGCTTTTCTTATTCATGGGAGAAAGTGTACCTTTGTGTAAATGGGAAATTTCTCTTGTGAAACTTGCGTGACCATAACCATAGTCTTAGCTTTACACTGATTGAATAAAAAACTTTCAATTGTGGTGAAAATCAGTATATGCTATAATTGAGTTAGGAGTCCAGGGTAGACTCCTTTTGTTTCCCCCCATTGCTTTTCCCACCCTGGCCTCAGGTCCTCCACATAAATGAGGACATAGGACCAAGGGAACTATTTGTTGTTCTACTTAGTGGGAATGAAGCAGTCAGATTTGGGACTGCCTCATTCTTGAGTACTATTTGAAGTAAGAATACCTAAAATGTGCATATCGTAGTATGGTTACCAAAGCATTTTACATACTCTGTCTCTCCTAATCTTTTATGAGTTGGCTGCTATTATTATTATCTATCATATTTGTTTACAACTTTATCAATTCCAAATGTATATTATTTCCTAATTTTCTTCTTTCCTCAAGTCTCTCTCCTCTCTAATCCATCTTCCACTCAATTGCCAAAGTGAGAGCCTTAAAGTACAACCTTGACCATTCTACTTCCCTGCTCCATAATTTCCTTTATTACCTCTAAGATCAAATACAAAGCATAGCTTTTGGCATTTAGCTTTTTTTTTTTTTAACAACCTAGCTGCAACTTACTTTCCCAAGTTTATTATACGCTATTCTCGTTCATGAGCTCAACTTGCCAGGTCAATGGGCCTTCTCATTGTTGCACACAGAGAATAAAGCTGTAGGTCTGAAGTAGGGAGACTTGAGTCTAAATCCAGCACCGGTCTACTGTCTGACCCCAGGCAATTCATTTAACCTCTGCCTCAGTTTCCTCAAATGCAAAATGAGGATGATATTACAACCTATCTTGCAAGGTTGTTGTGAGGATAAAATGAAATGATATTTATAAAAGGACTTAGCACAGCACATAGTGGGTGCTATGTAAATGCATATTCTCTTCACTTCTCTCACACCATATTCCACCTCTTTTCCCTGACCCTTAGCACAGTCCCTTCATGCCTGGGATGCAAAACTTTCTTCATTTCCACCTCTCAGATTCCC